>NW_026576385.1:0-108874 GCF_028641065.1 Leucoraja erinaceus
TAGAAGACACAGTCAACCTTGCCATACCATCACACTCCTGTACACCGGGAAACCGCCAACAAGTACGCCCGCTCCTGTTTCATTGGCTTCAGTCGGCATTCAACTCCATCAACCCGATCAAACTCTTCAATAAATTAACGGACATGAACATTTGACCCCTGCATCTGGCATTGGATCTACAACTTCCTTTTTAACAGAACAACAGAGTAGGAAGATTACATAACCACCATAGATCTCATGCGCCTTGCAGCCCTCGTACAAGGAGCTCCTCAGGGCTGGCGTCTTGTCACCCTGGTTATTCCTCCCTCTAACACAATCAACGCACATCCCAGTAGAGTTTTCGACAAACTATATTAATACGCAGATGACACAACCATCATAGGGCTCATCGCTAACAACAACTAAACAGAATACCGCACTCAAACACACAAAGCAGTCACTTGGTGCACAGACATAACCTCCTACTGCACTCCACCCTCAAAAACACACAAACTTATCATTGATCTCAGACGTAAAAGCACAACCAAAGACCCCCCCCTACTCATCTCAGGCGAACCCATATCCACCACTGACTCACTCATCAAATTTCTTGGCCCGTCTCATAATAAGCAATAAAAACCTCAAATGGAAAAATCAATTCAATCACTTTATAAAAAAACCACCAAAGACTTTTTCCTTTCTCCTCCTGCTCGCCAAAATTCAGAGTTGAGGAAACATCTCCTAATCCGATTTTACACAGCCATCATCCAAAGCATGCTCACCTTCTCAATAACATTTTTGGTACAAGCAGCTTAGACTAAACTCCACTCCCTAATAAACGACAGCGCAATTGTCAACAAGCATCTCCAAAATCATCATCACTCCCCGCCCATCAGTAGAATCCACTCAATCCTCAAACGGTCCCAGGGTGAAGAAATGGTGACGAAAATCCTTTTCTGATCCCTCCCACCCTGCTCACCACAACTTCCCCCTGCTGCCTTCAGAAGGCGCTACAGCTCACTGCCCGCCAAAACATCACGATTTAAAAAAACAGTTTCTAAACCCCTAATGCATTCGAACTCTGAACCCTATTGACAATATCACATAAGCCACCTTGTGCATGCACTATATAAACTGTATGTTGTTGGATTTTATGTTATGTTTGCGGGAATTAGCCTATTGTGTAACATCCTGTACTGAACATGAAATTCCAACCAGCTTGACTGTGGGTCCATTAATAATCTGAATCTCTGAATCTGAAGATCGCATCCACCGTTGAAATCTGTTGTGGCGGTACCAAACTGCATGGGTCCAGGTTTTTGTCAAGGTAGTAGTTGATTTTCGCCATGATCAACCTCTCAAAGCACTTAATCACCACAGGCGTTAGTGCCACAGGTCGGGAGTCATTGAGGCACGTCCCTTACTCCTTCTTGGGCACTGGCATAATTGATGCCCTTTTAAAGCAGGTGGGAACCTCAGACCTCAGTAGTGACAGGTTGAAAATGTCCGTAAAAACCCCAGCCAGTTGGTCCGCACAGGTTTTTAGAACATGACCGGGTATACCATCAGGTCAAGGTGCTTTTCGGGGGTTCACCCCTCAGAAGGATTTCCTCCCTGAAATCGTCCTCTGTGACTGAGACTGAAATCTCACTCACCGCGAATGGGGGCCTTGGGAAGGCACATCAGTATTCTCCTCTCTCAAAGCATGCTTAAAAATGCATTGAGCTTCATCAGGAGTGATGTTTTCGCCGACCCTCGAGCTGCCTCCTGGTTTCGCCTTGTAGGGGGTGATTGCATTCAGGCCCTCTGCCACAGCTGCCGAACATCTGTCTCATCATAGAGCTTTGAACTCTTCCTCGGATCACTCACGTGCTCCGAAGTAAAATAGTAAGACTAAACGTGTACTTACCCATTTAGAAGTTTGATCTTTGTTTTATGAGGAGTTACGTTGGTGATTACGTGCCCACCATGCCCAACCCTCTCTCTCATAAAGGTCATATCTGGTAGGTCTCTCATGTTGCTGATCTTACTATGTTTCCTTCAAATATTATGTGTTATCTGTGATTGCATACCGCTGCTTTAAAATTTGACGTGCTGCTCACTGGCGGGCTTCTTCACGTAATCCCAAAGTAACTCCTCATAAAATAAAGATCAAACTTCTAACTTCTAAGTTAAATCATTCATCTTAATAAAGTATCATACAGCATACAAACAAACAAACAAGATATTTCTAAGTATCATACAACATATTTATAATAAATGATCGTATGTGTCCGAAAAGGAGCAGGAAAAGCCCAAAGCTTATTAAATTTACACCCCCTTATTCCATCTTTATACCTCTGTAACTTATCATTTACCATCTATCTATCTATCTATCTATCCTCTTATTATATAAAAGTCTGTGGCTGTCTTCTGCCGTCCATCCCTTCCGTCCGGCTGCCTTTTCTTCCTCCTTTTGATTCGTTCCATCCTTTGATGTCACAATGCCCAATGCTCGCAGATGTCCAATCGGAATGGATCCAGATTTACATCGATGGCTTGCCGTCCGCCTTACTTCCTTGGATTCATTGCTACTTGACGACCCGAACCAGCAGACGAAGATCACCCGCGCGCAGAGATCTTTTCCATTTCCGGTAGAGATTTCACTTTACTTTCTAAAAGTATCCACTCCTGATTACACTTTCGTCGTGTTTAAGTACACGTTTGTAATCAATCCTTCTCCCCCCCTGCCCCTCTCCCCCCCCCCCCAATTTTCAAAAAATAAACTGGCTTCACACCCATAGAAGCAGCCCAGCCCCACCCCTGGTGAACGTTCCATCGTGTTGATGTCACAATGCCCAATGCCTCAAATACATTGTTGCCATAGAGGGGTACAGAGAAGGTTCTCCCCCGACTGATTCCTGTGGATGTCATATGAAGAAAGACTGGATATACTTGGTTTATACTCTCTAGAATTTAGAAGATTGAGAGGGGATCTTATAGAAACTTACAAAATTCTTAAGGGGTTTGACAGGCTAGATGCAGGAAGATTGTTCCCGATGTTAGGGAAGTCCAGGACAAGGGGTCACAGCTTAAGGATAAAGGGGAAATCCTTTAAAACCGAGATGAGAATAGCTTTTTTCACACAGAGAGTGGGTGAATCTCTGGAATTCTCTGCCACAGAAGGTAGTTGAGGCCAGTTCATTGGCTATATGTAAGAGGGAGTTAGTGGTGGCCCTTGTGGCTAAGGGATCAGGGGTATTGAAGAAGGCAGGTACAGGATACTTCATTTCTATGTTTCTATGTTTCCCTCTCCTCACCCCTCTCCTCTCCCCACCCATCCCTCTTTCTCCCACCCCCCCTTCGCTCTCTACCCGCTACCGTGCACCCCTTCCCTCTCTCCCCTCCCGCCCTCTTCCCCCTACCCCTCTGTCCCTTTTCCTCCCCTCCCCCCCACCCCTCCTCTCCCCACTCTTCCACTTCTCTCCCCCTTACCCCAACCCCTCTCCTCCCCACCCCTCTCTCTTCTCCCCCCCTTCCCCTCTCTCCCCCACCCCTTTCCCTACCCCCTCTGTCCCTCCTTCCACCACTCCCCCATCCCTCTTCCACCACTCCCTCTACCTCTCTACCCCCTCCCTCCCCACTGTCACACTTCTCTCCCCCCTCTTCTCATCTCCCCCCCCTCTCCCTCTGCTCACCTGCCTCTCTCCTCGCTCCCCCTCCCAGCCCTCTCCTCTCTACCCCACCCCCTTCCCTCTGTCCCCACTCCCCCTCCCCTACCCCTCACTGTCCCTCTTCCATCACTTCCCCTACCACTCTCCCCTCCTTCTCCACTCTTCAGACTTCTCTCCCCCTTCCCCCCTCCACTCTCCTCCCTCCCCAACTCTTCCCCTCTCTCCCCCACCCCTCTCCCCCCATCCCTCCCTCCTCCCCTCCCTCCCCATCCCCCCCAGCCTCCCCCACATCTCTCGCCCCATCCCCCCCCTCTCACCCCCTACCCCGCGGTCTGCTTTCCCTCCCAATCTGTCCCGTTTCCTCCTCCTCCTCTCCCCTCCCCTCCCCCCTCTTCTCACCCCCCCCCCCCCCACCCACCTGTGTGTTTTGGGGGGTGGTTAATGTGAGTGATGATGCCGCAGCCCCCCCCCCCGTTGGGGTAACCGACCCCAACGATGTCTGCACTTGGTCTAGTTTATTATATAACATCTGTGGCTGCCGCCTGCCGTCCGTCCGTCCGGCTGCTGCCTTTCTGCCTTTTGATTCATTGACGGCTGCTTCCTTCCTATCAGCTTCCAACACACTTCAAAAACAAGTTTGCAAGAACGTAACACTCTGAACTTCTCACTGCTGCAGCAGGCAGGGAGGGTGCAATTGGAATTTTTTTTTTTAATCCACTGCTGAGGGAGGCAGGGGAGTGCTGGAATCTTATATTTGGTAACGGCTTCAGTTCCGTTGTGATGAGATGGGTGCATGGTGGAATATTGGGTTGGGGGATCACACCATTGGGGAGCGACCCACGGTCTGCACATGGTCTAGTAAACACCTATTTCCATTTAATTCACCAATTTATTTACATTTATACACTAAGCAAATATTTACAAAGCCATACAAAAAACAGGAAAGGAAAAAGGAGGAGGAGCCCGAAGGCTGGGTGATGGGAGGAGACAGCAGGGTGACTGAGGAAGGGGAGTGGACAGCAAGGGCTAACAAAATTGGGAGAATGCGAGGTTCATGCCCCCAGGATGCAGACTCTCCAAACGTAATATGAGGTGCTGTTCCTCCAATTTCCTGTGCTGCTCGCTGTGGCCATGGAGGAGACCCAGGACAGAGAGGTCGGAGACGGAGTGGGAGGGGGAGTTGAAGTGCTGAGCCACCGGGAGGTCAGCTTGGTTATTGCGGACCGAGCGGAGGTGTTCGGCGAAACGATCGCCCAACCTCCGCTTGGTCTCACCGATATAGATCTGCTGACATCTAGAGCAGCGGACGCAATAGAGGAGGTTGTAAGAGATGCAGGTAAACCTCTGTCGCCCCTGGAAGGATTGCTTGGGTCCTTGAACGGAGTTGCGGGGGGAGGCAAAGGGACAAGTTTTGCATCTCTGGCGGTTGCAAGGGAAAGTGCCCGGGAGGGGGGTGGTACGAGGGGAATGGAAGAATTGACAAGGAGAGTATGGAGGGAGCGGTCTTTGCAGAAGTCAGATTAGGGGAGATGGGAAGATGTGGTGAGTGGTGGGGTCACGTTGGAGGTGGCGAAACTGACGGAGGATTACTTTTTGTATGTGACGGCTGGTGGGGTGAAAGGTGAGGACTAGGTGGGACTCTGCCCTTGTTGCGAGTGGGGGGATGGGGAGAGAGAGCATTGTTGCGGGGTATGGAAGAGACCCTGGTGCGAGCCTCATTTATGGTGGAGGAGGGGAACCCCCGTACCCTGAATAATGAGGACATTTCCGATGTCCTGGTGTGTGAACATGTGGAACTCCACCCTCTCTGTCCTGGGTCTCCCTCCATGGGCCACAGCGAGCAGCACTGGAAATTGGAGGAACAGCACCTCATATTCCACTTGGGGAGTCCTACATCCTGGGGGCATGAAACATCGAATTCTCCCAATTTTTTGTTAGTCTTACTATCTCCTCCCCTTCCTCAGTCCCCCTGCTGTCTCCTCCCATCCCCCAGCCTTCGGGCTCCCTCCTCCTTTTACCTTTCTGTCCCCGCGCCCCCACCACCCCGATCACAGTCTGAAGAAGGGTTTTTGGCCCTAAACGTTGCCTATTCCTCCTTCGCTCTCCTATAGCTGGGTGCTGCACCCCGCTGAGTTTCCTCCAGCTTTTTTTGTGTACCTTTTATAAACTGAATTATGTTTGTGCTAAGTTTTATTTCCTGTTCCCAAACATATACACAAATTTCAACCCACAGATTGCTATGCACATACTTTTCAGAGTTGTTCTGACATTGAGTTTTTTTTTTTAAGTTCCCATCTCAAATTATAACTGCCCTGTCTTTCCATAAACAGTTTTTGTATGTTTCCTGGAAGTAAATTATTTCTTGCTTTGTACAAGATTTGTGCAGTCTTAAATTTAACCAGATCGGTGACTTCAGTGTATGTGACTTTAAGAATAATAAATTGGTATGTTCAAGATATCCAACGTTATTAATGATTCTTATTGCTCTTTTTTGTATTGTGCATAACGGCTGTAGGTTGGTTTTGTAGGAGTTACTATAGTGGTGGGAGAAATTTAACTCTACACCATTGACTCTGATAAATATCTAGCTCCAATTTTGATAACCCCCAAATTTTAAAGAAAATTACGGATATAATAGATGAGTATAATTACCAAATGTAATATAGGGGGGGGGGGGGGGGGGCTTTTAACTGTGTTATAGATTCATATTTAGACAAATCAATAAAACTAAGGAAGGGCAGGCAGCGTCAAATCAAAGACTAGTGAATTTTTTAAACACATATATAAAAAACACTAATATAACAGATGTATGGAGAATAGCTTTAATCCACCTGAATAGTAATACTCGTTCTACTCATCGGTACACAAAACCTACTCAAGAATTGATTCTTTTTTTAGTGGATACAAAATTAATCCCATACACGATTAAGCCTAAATATCATAATAGTATTATTTCTGATCACTCCCCGTGACTTTTACTTTAAAACTTGAGGAATGCCAGGTATAAAATCTTTTTGAGATTTTAATACACAAATAGCTGTTAACCCCACAAGGATTACGAGTATTTAAAACAACAAATGAAATTTTTTTTGAGAGACAAACACGACACCAGGTATTTCACTATCTTATTATGGTAACTTTGAAGGCATTCATCTGTGGAGTTATAATTTCATATCAAAGTTTTCAAATAAAATAATACAACGGAACAATGGACGTTAGAAAAGGAAATTAAACTATTAGAATTAGATAACGCAAAAGACCCCAACCATAGATAAACATAATAAGATACATTATTTAAATTTAAACATAATCGAATATTATTCGCAAGAGTAATAAGATTATTTCAGATTACAAAACCGGTACAATTTGAATTTGGCAATAAACCACATAAACTTCTAACACGACAATTGAAGAAGCAAGAAAGGAAAATACTATTATTAAATCAAATCAGAGAATGGGGAACTATTAACTCTACCTAAGGACATTAATAAAGGTTCGCGTCAATTCTATCAAACTTATATACATCTAAAACTAAAATAGAAGACACTAAAATAATACATTTTTTTAGATAATTGTAATCTGCCAAAATTGGATAGCTTAGAACAAAGAGGAATTTAGGAGCTCAGATTACGTGAAGAAATAAGAGAACCATAAAAAGAACTGAAAAATGGGAAGATGCCAGACCAGACGGTTTTAATGATGAATTTTTATGAAGGATTTCAGGAGTTAATGGTCCAATGATTATACACGTATGCCTTTACCAAAAAGAAATTACCAGAAACACTATCAGAATCTACAATCATGCTTATACTAAAAAAAATATAAAGATTTAGAAGATCCGGGCTCATAAAGAGCCACATCACTTTTAAATACAGATCAGAAAATTTTAGCAAAGACTTTAGCAAGAAGATTGAGTAAATATATTAATAAATTGATAAACCTGGACCAAACGTGGTTTATATACCTAAAAGACAATCATCTAATAATCTGAGACAACGTTTTAATATAATGTATTCACATAAAACGGAAAAGGAAGACTTATCAGTTATATCTTTGGATGCAGAGAAAGCATTTGATCAGATAGAGTGGCAGTATTTATACACAGTACTCCAAAAATGTAATATGGGAGATAATTTTATTAGATGCGTAAAATTACTATATGATAAACCGATGGCAAGAATATTAACTAATAATATGTTATCTCCAAAATTCCAATTATCAAGGGGCATAGGCAGGGTTGTGTTCTAAACCACCCCCTGCTATTTGCCCTTATAGAGCCGCTGGCTGAAAAGATAAGAACGCATCCGAATATTCAGGGATATAATCTACTGACTAATACAAAAATTTCATTATATGCGGATGATATACTTTTATATATTACAAATTAACAAACGAGTATCCCGAATTTACTAAATTTAATAGTGGAATTTGGTTCTATTTCTGGATATAGAATAAACTGGAACAAAAGTGAAATTATGGCACTAAAGCCGTAGAAAGCGAATCACATATTAAAATTTCCATTTAAAATTGCAACGGAAAAATTCAAGTATCTGGGTATTCAAGTTACTAGATGATATAAATCATTATTTAACGCTAATTTTACTCCATTATCAAATAAATTGAATGCTCTGATTAAATTTTGGAAAACGCTCCCATTATCATTAATTGGCAGAATAAACACTAAAATAATGATAGCTCTATCACAAATAATATACTTATTTCAATCCATTCCAGTATATATACCAAAACATTAAAAAATAAAATTAGACTTTAATATTACCAATTTTATCTGGGACTATAAAGCACATAGAATCAAAATAAATCACTTATGCAAACCTAAAGAGGTAGGGGGACTTGCACTGCCTATTTTTTTATATTATTATTGGGCAGTGCATATCTATATTACTAAAAGTCTGTTCTTGACCAGTTTTGGCCATCTGTGCTGCGATTTCTGAGAGAACGCCGCCACCTACGGCCGTCATTTTTGGCCACCTCGCTCAGAGCCCCCTCCACCACATGTGTGCCAAGGATATTTCCAGTTGATGAAAAATTGACAGATATATTAATGATTTTACAAAATTCCCCATTCTCTCTGCTGCCTATGCTGGTGGCGGGGGGGGGGTAGGGGGGGGGTGGGGGGGGTGTGGGGGGGGTGGGGGGGGGGGGGGGGTGGGGGGGGGGGGGGGGGGGGGGGGGGGGGTTGGGGGGACCGATAAAACCAGGAGTGGTGTGCCTCAATTAGTCCCTGCAAGCTGGAGGAAGGCAGAGGGTCAAGTTTCTCTGAGCTGTGAATAACACTGAGCACATGGTCCCACAACTGTGAGTAATACCCTTAATGTGGTTTGAAAATGAAAAGTATGGTTAAAGTAAAAAAGCACTGCCTGCAAATGGTTGTTTGGGGGGTTGGGTAAATAAAAGGTACTCTCCTCTCCCCCTTCTCCTCCTCCCCCCTTCTCCTCCCCCCCCTCTCCTCTCCCCCTCTCTCTCCTCTCCCCCCTCTCCTCCCCCACCTCTCCGGTCTCCCCCCTCTTCTCTCCCCCCCTCTCTTCTCTCCCCCCCTTTCCTCTCTCTCCCCCCCCCTTTCCTCATCCCCCCCCTCTCCTCTCCCCCCTCTCCTCTCCTCCCCCTCTCCTCTCCCTCCTCGTCCTCTCTCCCCCTCTCCTCTCCTCCTCCTTTCCTCCCCCCCCCCTCCTCTCCCCTCTCCTCTTCCCCCCTCCTCTCCTCTCCACTCCCCCCTCTCTCTCTCCCCTCTTTTTCTCGCCCCTGCTCCCTCTCCATCCCCTCCCCCACCGTCCCTCCCCTAACCCCCCTCCCCCATCCACACAAACCCCTCCCCCCTTTCCCTCCACCCCCCCCCCAGCTCCCCATCTCTCCCCTCCTCTCACACCTCTCACCTCACCCCCCTCCTCAGCACAGCCCCTCACACTCCTCTCTCCCCCCTCTCTTCTCTCCCTCTCCTCTCCCTCCTCTCCTCTCCCCCCCTCCTATCCCCCCTGTCCTCAACCAACCCCTCTCCTCTCCCCCCTCTCCTCTCTCCTCTCCCCCCTCCTCTCTCCCCCCTCCTCTCAAGTGGCTCTCCCCCTCTCTCCTCTCCCCCTCCTCCCTCCCCCCTCTTCTCTCCCCTCTCGACCCTCCCCCCTCCCCCCTCTTCCTCTCCCCATCTCCACTTTCTTCCCTCTTTTCCGCTCCCACCACTTACGCTCCCTCAACCTCCATCCCCCCTCCCCCACCCGGCCCTTCCCTAAACCCCCTCCCCTCCCCTACACACTACCCGACCTCCCCTTCCCTCCCCCTCCCTGCTCCCCCCTCATCTCTCCTCCCGTCACCGCTATCTCCCCTCGCCCTCCTCCCTCGTCCCACACCCTCCTCGCCCACCTCTCTACCCCTCCCTCTCCCCTCCCCCCTTCGCTCCCCCTCTCAGTCTCCCCCGTCATCTCTCTCCCCCCCCGCCACGCCTCCACGGTCCACCCCCCCCTTTCCCCGCTCACCCCCACCCTCCCTCTTCTCCCTCCTCCCCCACCCACCCCTCTCCCTCTTTCCCCTCTCTCTGTGTCCGCGGCCCCTCTCTCTCTCTGCCCTCACTCTCTACCCCCCCCCTCCCCCCCCTCCCCCCCTCTCTAGATGTGATTGCAATTTGGGGGCTATGCATCAGTAGATAGGGTAGTTTATGGGGTAAAAGGAGCAAATTATATATTATATAATATCAAGGTGTAGTATTTAGCGTGAGGTGCAGGTGGGGGGGGGGGGGTAGTGTGTTGTGACGCTGCATGCCGCCTCCCACTCCCCCCCCCCAACAACCGCACATTGGGGGAACAGACTTGGTCTAGTTAAGAATATAATTTATTGGTTGGATAATCCTTCTCAACAGATGGAATGAATAAGAATGGAGAAAGAGGATTGCTCTCCTTATGATTTAGGAGCAATCCTTTTCTCCCCGATAAAATTGAACAACACATTATATAAGAAGAATCCAATTATCTATATATTACTAAAACTCTGTTCTTGACCGGTTTTGGCTTACTGTGCTGCGGTTTCTGAGAGTACGCCGTCATTTTTGGCCACCTCGCTCAGAGCCCCCCTCCGCCGCATGTGTGCCGAGGATTTTTTCCCATCGATGAAAATTGACAGAGATATTAATGGTTTTACAACATTCCCCATTCTCTCTGCTGCCCCCGCTGGAGGGAGGGGGGGCGCCTATAAAACCAGGAAGTGGTGTGCCTCAATCAGTCTCTGCAAGTGGTGTGCCTCAATCAGTTTCTGCAAGTGGTGTGCCTCAAACAATCTCTGCAAGAGGTGTGCCTCGATCAGTCTCTGCAAGTGGTGTGCCTCAATCAGAGCTTTGAATGACACTGACAAATGTCTACAGCACTGTGAGTACCCTTAATTTGGTTTGAAAATTAAAATATGGTTAGAGGTAAAAAAGCACTGCCTGCAAATGGTTGTTTGGGGTTGAAGTAAAAGGCACTCTCTCCCCCCTCCTCTCTCCCTCCAGTCTCCCCCTCCTTCTCCTCCTCCCCCCCCCTCTCCCTCCCCCCCTCTCCTCTCCTCCCCCTCCCCCCCTCTCCTCCCCCCCTCTCCTCTCCCCCCCCCCTTCTCTCCCCCCCTCTCTCTCCCCCCTCTATCCCTCCCCCCCTCGTGAGTGCGGTGGGGGAGGGGGAGGGGATAGTTAGTGTGTGACGCGGCATGCCGCCTCCGCCCCACAACCACACGTTGGGGGAACAGACCCAACGGGTCTGCACTTGGTCTAGTACATAATATAATACGAATTTGGAAACAAATAAAACTAACTTTAAAATTCAGATTCAGATTCAATTTTAATTGTCATTGTCAGAGTACAGTACAGAGACAACAAAATGCATTTAGCATCTCCCTTGAAGAGCGACATAGCAAACGATTTGAATAAATAATAATAAGTGTCCGGGGGGGGAGGTGATTGGCAGTCACCGAGGTACGTTGTTGATAGAGTGACAGCCGCCGGAAAGAAGCTGTTCCTCGACCTGCTGGTTCGGCAACGGAGAGACCTGTAGCGCCTCCCGGATGGTAGGAGGGTAAACAGTCCATGGTTGGGGTGAGAGCAGTCCTTGGCGATGCTGAGCGCCCTCCGCAGACAGCGCTTGCTTTGGACAGACTCAATGGAGGGGAGCGTGGAACCGGTGATGCGTTGGGCAATTTTCACCACCCTCTGCAATGCCTTCCGGTTGGAGACAGAGCAGTTGCCATACCATACTGTGATGCAGTTGGTAAGGATGCTCTCGATGGTGCAGCGGTAGAAGTTCACCAGGATCTGAGGAGAACAGATGGACCTTCTTCAGTCTCCTCAGGAAGAAGAGACGCTGATGAGCCTTCTTTGATCAGAGTAGAGGTATTGTGGGTCCAAGAGAGGTCATCGGAGATGTTGACTCCCAGGAACCTGAAGCTAGAAACAACGTTCCACCCTCCGTCCCGTTTAATGTGGATGGGGTGTGCGTGCCGCCTCTGGACTTCCTGAAGTCTACAATGAGCTCCTTGGTCTTCTTGGAGTTAAGGGCCAGGTTGTTGTCAGCGCACCATGCTGCTAAGTGCTGGACCTCCTCCCTGTAGGCCAGCTCATCGTTGTTGCTGATGAGGCCAATCACCGTTGTATCATCTGCATACTTGATGATGGTGTTAGTACCATGTACAGGTGTGCAGTCATAGGTGAAGAGGGAGTAGAGGAGGGGGGCAGCACACAGCCCTGAGGAACGCCGGTGTTCAGGGTGAGGGTTGAAGAGGTGTGCTTGTCTAACCTCACAGACTGGGGTCTGTTGGTTAGAAAGTCCAGTATCCAGTTGCAGAGGGAGGGGTCGATGCCCAGGTTACCGAGTTTGGTGATCAGTTTTGATGGAATAATGGTGTTGAATGCTGAGCTGTAATCGATGAACAGCATTCTTACATAAGTGTCTCTGTTGTCGAGGTGGGAGAGGGCGGAGTGAAGTGCCGTTGAGATGGCATCCTCCGTACTCCTGTTCTTGCGGTAGGCAAACTGATAGGGATCCAGTGTGGGGGGTAGGCAGCTTTTGAGGTGTGCCAGGACCAGCCTCTCGAAGCACTTGGTGATGATGGGGGTAAGTGCAACTGGGGCGGAAGTCGTTGAGGCTTGCCGCAGTGGAGTGTTTTGGCACTGGCACGATGGAGGTGGCTTTAAGGCCAGTGGGGACAACTGCTTGGGCAAGTGACTGGTTGAAGATGTCAGTCCAGACGTCTGTCAGCTGCGCAGCACAGGCTCTGAGCACGCGCCCGGGGATGCCGTCAGGGCCAGCAGCCTTACGTGCATTAGTCCTACTCAGTGCCACGTACACGTCGTAGGGGGTGAGTGTGAGGGGTTGGTGATCGGCAGGTAGCACAGCCTTGATGGCTGTCTCTAGATTGTCCCTGTCGAAGCGGCCATAGAAGTGATTAAGCTCCTCAAGGAAGGAGGCGTCGCTGGATGTGGGGGTGATGTTGGAGGGTCTGTAGTCCGTGATGGCCTGGATGCCTTGCCACATGCGTCGGGGGTCGGAGTTGTTGTTGAAGTGCTCCTCAATCCTGAGCTTATGGCAGTGCTTGGCCTTCCTGATGCCCCTCTTCAGGTTAGCCCTGGATGAACTGTAGGCTTGAGCATCGCCTGACCTGAAAGCGGTGTCCCGTGCTTTCAGCAGTAGCCTGACCTCGCTGTTCATCCATGGCTTCTGATTCGGGTATATGGTCACCTGTTTGAGGGAGGTGACACTATTGATGGTGGAGTTTATAAAGTCCAGAATAGAGGATGTATAGGAATCAATGTCCGTGTGAGAGTCAAGGGTGGCCTGGGCTGCAAACGCCTTCCAGTCAGTGTTTCCAAAACACTGCTGAAGTGTGAAGTCCGCTTCCTCTGACCAGACTTTAACTGTCCTTACAGTTGGTTTAACCCGTCTGATGAGTGGGGAGTACTTAGGGAGCAGGAACAATGAGACGTGATCAGACTGACCAAGGTGGGGGAGGGGGATGGCTTTGTAAGCTTCAGCCATATTGGTGTAGACTTTGTCCAGTGTCTTGTCTACTCTAGTGGGGAAGGATACATGTTGGTGGAATTTGGGGAGTACAGTCTTCAGGTTGGAGTGATTGAAGTCACCCGCAACAATGAAGGCTGCCTCGGGGTTGTGCATCTGTTGTTTGCTAATGGCAGTATGCAGCTCTTTCATTGCAAGCTTGGCATTAGCATCAGGAGGGATATAGGCTGCAGTCACAACAGTGGAGGTGAACTCTCTGGGCAGATAGAACGGTCTGCATCTAACCAAGAGGAATTCAAGGTTAGCTGAGCAGTGACTCTCGATGATGGTGGAGTCCGTGCACCATGCATTGTTTACATAAATGCACAGACCCCCCCCTCTGGTCTTACCAGAGTCTGATGTCCTGTCCGCTCGGAGTAAATGACGCCCCGATAGCTGGATGGCGCTGTCAGGAACGTCAGTGTTGAGCCAAGTTTCAGTGAAGATCAAGATGTTGCAGTCCTTGATCCGGTTGTGGGAGGTGATCCTTAGCCGGAGTTCATCCATTTTGTTTGCCAGTGAGCGCACGTTGGCGAGGAAAAGGCTAGGAATCGCTGCCCTGTGTGGGGCTAGCTCTAACCTGGCCTTTAACCCACCTCTGCGTCCCCGGCGGTGTTTTCGTACCCGTCGCCGTCTGTTGGTGCTTCTGGTGGGCCGAGCTGGCTTGGTGCGCGCTGGTGTTCTGCCGCTCCGTTGCTCCGCGTCTGCGTTACTCCGCAGGCGGTCTTCAGCCCCGCGGCTCTGCTGATGGTCTCCAGCCCCGGGGCTTACCTGGCGTTCTCCAGCCCAGCGGGTCGGGTGGTGGTCTCCAGCTCCACGGGTCGGGTGGCGTTCTCCAGCTCCATGGGTCGGGTGGCGGTCTCCAGCTCCACGGGTCGGGTGGCGTTCTCCAGCTCCACGGGTCGGGTGGCGTTCTCCAGCTCCACGGGTCGGGTGGCGGTCTCCAGCTCCACGGGAGCTCCGGGACTCACCTGGCGTTCTCCAGCTCCGCGGGACGGTTGGGCTCTGGGGATCGGGTGAGGACCGGGAGTCGGGAGAGGGCCGGGGATCGGGTGAGGGCCGGGGATCGGGCGAGGACCGGGAGTCGGGCGAGGGCCAGGGATCCGGTGAGGACCGGGGATCCGGTGAGGACCGGGCGTCGGGCGAGGACCGGGAGTCGGGCGAGGGCCGGGGATCCGGTGAGGGCCGGGAGTCGGGCGAGGGCCGGGGATCCGGTGAGGGCCGGGAGTCGGGCGAGGACCGGGGGTCGGGTCAGGACCGGGGGTCAGGTCAGGGCCGGGGATCGGGCGAGGACCGGGAGTCGGGCGAGGGCCGGGGATCCGGTGAGGACCGAGGGTCGGTTGGGCTCCGCGGGTCGGATGGCGGTCTCCAACCCCGCGACTCACCTGGCGGTCTCCAGTCGGGTGCTCTGTTGCTCTGATGAGCTCAGACGGAAGAGGGAGATCGTCCAAAAAGTTGTTGCAGCCGCAGGAACCGAAGTCCAGAAGTTCCTGTCGGCTGTACGAGATGAATACAAGACTGCTCCGAGTGAGCAGCCTTGAAGCAGGTAAGGGGATCGTCGCTATTTTTCCCATTCTAGGGAGACACAGGGTGTCGCGGTGTGCCCGCGCCGCCGCCATTTAAAAAAAACCAGACTGCAGGTGCTGTCTGTATGGTCTGTACGTTCTCCCTGTGACTGAAAATTAAGAAACCTATCAGTATTTACACCAATAGTGAATAACCCGGTATTTAAACCATCTTTTATGGATAAAACATATAGACAATGGGAAAGATTGGGAATAAAAAGGTAGGTGCATGTATGAAATGGGAAATTTATTATCATTTCAACAATTAAAATTAAAATTTTAACTGAATAACAACCAATACTTTAAATATTTACAGATATGTGACTATGAAGAAATATATATACCAAGATTTCAGAGTATAATGATAGACCCACTGGAAGAAGCAATGAATATTAAGGCGGACTCACAAAAATTAATATCATATCTATATAATAGTATTCTAAACAGAGAATTACCATCAACAGAGGCAATTAGAGAAGACTGGGAAAAATAATTAATGATAAAAATTTCAAAAGAAACATGGGAAAAGTATTTGATATATATACATAAATGTTCAATTAATGCTAGACACAATTTAATTTAATTTAAAATATTACATAGATTATATTATTAAAAAACTAGGTTGAATAAATTCTATCCAAATATTTCTCCCATCTGTGATAAATGTCTTTCTCAAAATGCCAATATCACACACTCTTTTGTTTCTTGCACAAAACTTCATAAATTTTGGTGTGATATATTTGATATATTCACTAATCTATTTAAGACAAAAATGGAACCCAATACTGAAATGATTATATTTGGAGTAATGGGAGATGGGAACAAATTAAATATACCCCAAAAATCATTTTTAAATTATGGTTTAATAACAGCAAAAAAACATACTTAAATTTTGGAAAAATGCTACTATACCAACATTTAAAATGTGGACCAGTAATATGCTGGAAACAGCCCACTTGGAAGAAATGGGACTCCTCCTAATAGACAAACAAGACCAATTCTTAATGAGTTGGTCTCCATTTATTGATTTCTTGGTTTCATGTGGTGCAACAGTATCGTAAAAATTAAAAGTTTCAGGTATGGGTGAAAGATGATCAAGAATATAAAAAAGCATCTCCTTGTGGCGATTGGATAATCTCCCTCCTGCTTCACTTTCTTACTTGTTCAAGAAGGAAATGCGGCTGGTGGAAAATCGAAGGTACACAAAAATGCTGGAGAAACTCAGCGGGTGCAGCAGCATCTACGGTGCGAAGGAGATAGGTAACGTTTCGGGCAGAAACCCTTCTTCAGAGTCAGTCTGAAGAAGAGTTTCGGCCCGAAACGTTACCTATCTCCTTCGCTCCGTAGATGCTGCTGCACCCGCTGAGTTTCTCCAGCATTTTTGTGTACCTTCACTTTCTCACATTTCTTTTCTCTACTATCTCCTTTTCTCTCTTTTTTTTTCACACACACTAGACTTTCCTCTATTCTTTACTATCTCTTTCTTTCTTATCCCTCTCTTAAAAACAAAGGAAGTTGTACAGAGAATGCATTAAGTGAACCTAATTTTGGGAACCTGTAAAAAAGGTACCACTGTATTGTACTTAATTCTAATGAACAAAATTTAAAAAAAATACGAAAACCAGATCGGTGAACTTCAGTGTATGTGACTTTAAGAATAATAAATTGGTATGTTCAAGATATCCAACGTTATTGATAATTCTTATTGCTCTTTTTTGTAATGTGCATAACGGCTGTAGGTTGGTTTTGTAGGCGTTACCCTATAACTCCACACAGTAACTCAGATATGGCAATATGAGTGCATTATACAATGTAATGATTTATGGTCCAGAATGTATCTTGATTTTCCCAATATTGCTATAGATTTTGCCAGTTTTGCTTTGACATGGTTTATATGCGGTTTCCAGCAGATTTTGTGATCTAAGATCACACCAAGAAATTTATTTTCATATACTCTTTCTATACTTATGTTATCTATTATCAATTGTACTTGAGGGTTTTTTTTTAATGCTTCCAAATAGCCTACTCTTTGTTTTGCTTACATTTAAAAACAATTTGTTGACATCAAACCACTGTTTTAATTTATTCATTTCTGATGTGATGACCTCCAAAAGCTGCTTCAAATTGTCACCGGAACAAAAAATATTTGTATCATTGGCAAATATAATCAATTTCAGTATAGTTGATACTCTGCATATGCGTTAATGTATATTATGAAAAGCTTTGGACCTAACACAGACCCTTGAGGTACTCCACAAGTTACGTTCATGTAAGTTGATTTATGTTCACCTATTTCTACAAATTGTTGCTGTGGCTTAAATAGCTTCTCACCCAATCCAATCCAACCCCTCTGATGCCATACCTATCCAGTTTCATGAGTAAAATGTCATGATTTACAGTATCAAATGCTTTTTTTAAGTCTATGAATATTCCCACAGCAAGGTTTTTTATTATCTATGCAATTTGTGATTTGCTCGATTAGTTCCATTAGTGCCATAGATGTTGATCTGTCTGTCCGGAATCCATATTGACTGGCGATCAAACGCTTATGTTTTTCAATGAAATTGTCAAGTCTTTCTGTAAAAAGTTTTTCAAGGATCTTGGAGAATTGGGAGAGTAAAGAAACAGGCCTGTAATTTGTGAAATGGCGTTTATCCCCAGTTTTATATAATGGTATTACTTTTGTTATTTTCATTTTGTTCAGAAATTTATAGGATTGAAAAGACAAGTTACAGAAATGAGTTAATGGTTCTGCAATTTCTTCAATAACGTTTTTATTATAATCATATCAATATCAGTAGAGGATTTGCTTTTACATTTTCTTACAGTGTCTATGATTTATTTTCCTTCCACTGCTCCAAGGAAGATAGAGCTAGTATTTCTATCCCAAAGATCAGTATCCGCCCCTTCGTTTGTTTATGGGTCATCAATTTTCTTCTTCCAAATCTGGTCCCACATTTACAAAGAATTTGTTAAAACCATTAACCGCATCATCCATATTGTTTATTGTCTTGTCTTTCTCAATAAAATACTCAGGGTAGCCTGTATTTTTTAATCCATTTCTAATAATACTAATTAGCACGTTCCATGAACCTTTCATATTGTTTTTATTATTCTCTAATATTTTATTATAGTATTCCTTCTTACATATCCTCATAATATTGGTTAATTTATTCTTATATTTTTTATATTTAGCGTTTAACCGATTGAATCATGTGCAGGCAGAGGAGATTAGTTTACCTTGGACATCATGTTCAGCGTGGACATTGTGGCTGAAGGGCCTGGTCCTGCGCTGTTCTATGATTGTGGCACCAAGGTGCTCTGGTGCAACTGGTGAATAGATATTGAGGGGGAAAACTTGACAAACATTGATGCAACTTGCAGAAAGGAAGATGGTGGTTCTTCTTGGTTGTTAATGCATTGAAGAGAGAGTTAGATTTAGCTCTTCAAACTAGGAATTAAGGGATATGGGGTGAAAGCAGGAACGGGGTACTGATTTTGGATGATCATATTGAATGTCGATGCTGACTCGAAGGGCCGAACAACCCACTCCTGCACCTATTTTCATTGTTTCTATCACTGTTATCTAGTATCAGTGTTATTAATCTATTATTGTATTATTGTGTGGCATTGCATTAATGAGACAGTTAAGCTGCAGGAATTTAATACAGAAGAAGATGAGGTGTTGTATTTAGGGAAGTCAGACAAGGAGAGGACTTACACAGTGAATGGTAGGACTCTGGGGAGTGCTGTAATGCAGAGGGACCTAGGAGTGCATGTACATAGTTTCTTCAAGCTGGTGTTGCAGGTAGGTGGTCAAAAAGGGTTTTTGGCACATTGATCTTCATCAGTCAGAGTATTGAGTATCACAGTTGAGAGGTCATGTGACAGTTGGTGAGACCACTTTTAGAGTATTGTGTTCAATTCAAGGCATCATGTTAGATGGAAAGAGGTACAGCGAAGATTTACGAAGATGTTGCCAGGACTTGACGGTCTGATCTACAGGGAGAGGTTGAGTAGGCTTGGACTCAATTCCTTGGAGCACAGGAGGATAAGGGATGATCTTATAAAGGTATATAAAATCATGAGAGGAATAGATCAGGTAGAATCACATAGTCTCTTGCCCAATGTGGAGAATCGAGGACATAGGTTTAAGGTGAAGGGGGAAAGATTTAATAGGAATCTGAGGGGTAACATTTTCACTCAAAGGGTGGGGGTGTATGGAATGAGCTACCAGAGGAGGTAGTTGAGGGAGGGACTATCCCAACATTTAAGAAACAATTATGGAAACAAATACATGGATAAAACAGGTTTGGAGGGATATGGGCAAAATGCAGGCAGGTGGGACTGCTGTAGCTGGTAACTTGGTGGCCGGTGTGGGCAAGTTGCATGCTGTATCACTCTATGACTAATTGCAAATTTTATTGCCATTAACGATGCATATGACAATTGAACACTTGTTGACTTCTGATTCTTGACCTTGAGAAATGGATTGCATTTAGGTGAGTCACAAGGAAGAGGGGTATAAGAAGGATAAAAAGGGGGAGAGAAAATGGGGGGTTAGGTTAAATTAGTTAACCAAAATTGGAGAATTCAATGTTCATACTGTTAGGTTGGAAGCTTCCCTAGTAGAATATGAGATGCTGTTTCTCCAGTTTGTGTGTGAATACAGAAAGGTCATTATGGGAATGAGAGGTATGATGGTGAGCAGCAGGGAGATCAGCAGGCCTTTGGTTCTGAGGTGACGGGTGTGAAATGGTTTTTGCTCTTCTCCAGATTTGCCCAGAGCCTCACTATGCTCACAAAAGCATGGGGTTGAGACTCTCAGTATCTCAAGCACCTCATGCATTTGAAAATTCCCACATTTATTTTGACTAAAATTATTCTGTGTGTCTCTGTTGCTGGAGCTTCTGGTCTTCGCAGTTTGTTCAGGGTCACAGATACTTATTGTTTCGTAATGGAATTTTCAGATTCTCCATTTAGTTTCTTGCACAAGTGTTGGTTCTGTTGAGACTAACGTTCTCCCGGAGAGAACTGGGTCACGCAACTGCGACTAAAGGTGAGGTGAAGCAACACAAAGGGGAAATACACATGCCATGTGCAGGCTCCGAAATGATAGGTGAGTTCCTCTTTTCTGTGGGGCAACAATGGTATGTTCCTCATTTCTAATCCCAGTTACAGAGATCCAACTACTACTTCAGACCAGATGCTGTATCTTACACAATGTTGAACAGAATCCATGGTTGAGAATTGAGAACTGCTTTGGGTCAACTGAACTGTTCACAAAATGGAACCTGTTAAAACAGGCAGGATTATCTGTTTCAATGATAGTACAGAGTCCGTTAGATCTATTGGAAAACAAATTGATTCCATTGACTTAATAAAATCCTTCTGCTGTTTTATTTTGTTCTGTCTGACAACCCCGCCAAATTGATTCCAAAAATATAATGGGGAAGACCATTTGGCCTCAAATGTGTTCTGTCCTTCTGATCGTGACTGTTCTACATATATATCTACCCACCCCGGACCAGTGACGATTCCAGGCCTTAGGCCCAACCTTGTGAAGCCCCCAACACCCCTGCCGAGCCCAGATACTCACCTCCAGGACCGTTCAGTGCCACCACCGGCCTCTGGAGGCCAGCCAGACCTAGGGGCCGACTTTCACCAATGCCCGACGTTGACTCCCGCCATTAGGTGCCGGCTTGGATGGAGCCCTGACCCACCGTAGCACCCGACGCCCCCATTGAATGGAGAGACTCACCTCCTTGGACTGGATGCCCCACCTAGCGCTGACACCCCCCCTCCCAGGGCCCCACCCACCCAGCAAAGCACCATACACCCAGGCACCCCCCTCCCACGGCCCCACCCACCCACCGCAGGCACCCACCACCTCGGTGCTCCACCGCTGACACCATCCCAGGTTGAAGTGCTGCCACTTCAAGATTCAAGATTCAATTTTATTGTCACATGCACCAATTAAAGTACAGTGAAATTTGAGTTACCATATAGCCATACACACAGCACATGAAATAAAGTTTACCATAAACATTCACCACGGTGGAATCAACATTCCCCACTGTGATGGAAGGCAATGAAGTTCAGTCATTTTCCTCCTTTGTTCACCCGTGGTCGGGGCCGTTGAACGGGGCCGTTGCCGACGGTCCGCTGTTCAAGCCCGCTGGTCTGGATGATCGAAACTCTGGCGTCGGGACGGATTGGAACACTCCGCGAGCTCCCGAGTTGGCCGCTTCTTACCGGAGACCGCTGCTTCATGGAGTTAAAATCCACAGGACCACAGGAGCTCCAACACTGGCGATCCTCGGCAAAAGAACGATGGTAAGTTCGCACCGCATCTGCGGATTGAAGCTCCGGGCCGGTCTCCAGGAAAGGCCGCACCACTCCACGTTATAGGCCCCAGAAGGGGACGGAGATGCCACATGGAGAAAATCACATCTCCGTCGAGGTAAGTGACTAGAAAAAGGTTTCCCCCAATCCCCCCCAAATAAAACATACCAAGAGATATTAAAACAAACATTCAAGACACACTTAAAATAATAAAAATAGAGAAGGGACAAGACAGACTGCTGGCGAGGCGGCCATTACGGGCGCCACCTGGTTATTCCCCACATATTGAGGAAACCGGGTAATCGCAGGGTAAACGATTACTATCACAGTACTACCAGCATGCCTCTTGTCCCAGCAGGGGCCAGGGTACCCTCGACCACTGCTACACATCAATAAGAAACGCCTACCGCTCTGTCCCTCGGCCCCATTTGGGGAAATTTGATTATCTAGCTGTGCTTCTACTCCCTGCCTTCAAACAAAAACTGAAGCAGGAGGATCCAATACAGAGTGCTGTTAAATGTTTGTCAGAGGACATGGATGACACTCTGCGTGACTGCTTTGAGTCAGTGGACTGGTCTATATAGTTCAAAACGACTATCCTTGATCGGAGGTACACAAAATTGCTGGAGAAACTCAGCGGGTGCAGCAGCATCTATGGAGCGAAGGAAATAGGCGACATTTCTGGCCGAAACCCTATCCTTGATCGGACTTTACTGGACTTCATCTTGCACTAAACGTTATTCACATTATTCCCTTTATCATGTATCTGTACACCATGGATGGCTCGATTGTAATCATGTTTTGTCTTTCCACTGACTAGTTAACACGCAACAAAAGCTTTTCACTGTACCTTGGTACACCTGACAATAAACTAAACTCAAACTGGTACTGAATGTCCTGGTGCAATGTACACTTTTGCACACAGACTCCATCAGACTAGTGGTCATGAATTGGCTGCTTCCACTCCAGTTTAGTGGGGTCTGAGATGGTTAAAGTGATAACAACAGACACTCCTACAAATGGGAGGAAGTGGTGGTTGGCTACTTTTCTCCCTCCATCACTTGCTCCCAAAGTGAACCTTGGTGCTCAGTATCGCCCTGAATGCTCCTCCGTCACTTTGAGCGGCCGTGGGCGAGAGGCTGCCAGGAGTTTGTGAGAATGTTCCGTTTCTTCAGGAACTATAATGTTGTGGAAGGGAGGTGATGAGATTGGTAACAGTCTGGAAATAGTGACCCGCTGTTCATCTGCAGGGTAATGGGCAGGGAGTAGGCATGAGAGGGTGTTGATGCCTGGACTCAGCAAGCCAGAGGTCAGCCTACTGGACCACAAAAGCACCTCTTTTGTCAGCAGCTTCTGTGCACCCAATTCTCCCACTCTTTGGACCCTCTTTCTCGCCTACCCCACCACAGTCCCCTTCCACCTATCTCCTTCCCTATGACTTTACATCTCACTCCATTCCACATTTGACACTCTATTGTCTCCATTTCATCTCTCGCCTTTGTCACTTGCTCCACCCATCTCCTAATCAAACCTCCTCACCTGTATCCTCCTATCAATTGGGTAGAGTGTTGGAGTAGTTCAACAGGGTAGTCAACATCGCTGGAGGACATGGATAGATGATGTTTCTGATCAGGTCTCTTCTTTATCTGATCTGATCATGTCCCCAGACTATTATCTGATCAGGCCCCTAGACTATTATCTGAATGGTGGCCGATTAGGAAAAGGGGAGATGCAACGAGACCTGGGTGTCATGGTACACCAGTCATTGAAAGTAGGCATGCAGCTGCAGCAGGCAGTGAAAAACGCGAATGGTATGTTAGCATTCATAGCAAAAGGATTTGAGTATAAGAGCAAGGAGGTTCTACTGCAGTTGTACAAGGCCTTGGTGAGACCACACCTGGAGCATTGCATACAGTTTAGTCTCCTAATCTGAGGAAAGACATTCTTGCCATAGAGGGAGTACAGAGAAGGTTCACCGGACTGATTCCTGGGATGGCAGGACTTTCATATGATGAAAGACTGGATAGACTCGGCTTGTACTCGCTAGAATTTAGAAGATTGAGGAAGGATCTTATAGAAACTTACAAAATTCTAAAGGGGTTGGACAGGCTGGATGCAGGAAGATTGTTCCCGATGTTGGGGAAGTCCAGAACAAGGGGTCACAGTTTAAGGATAAGGGGGAAGTCTTTTAGGACTGAGATGAGAAAAACATTTTTCACACAGAGAGTGGTGAATCTGTGGAATTCTCTGCCATCTACCTCCAGACTCAGAAACAGCTTCATTCCCAGAGCTATAGTGGCTCTGAACCGGCCCTGCTGAGTGCCCCCCCCCCCCCCCCCCCCCCCCCCCCCCCCCCCCCCCCCCCACCCCCCTGTCTCTCCCTCAGATGGTCACGTCGCACAGTTTATTTATTTATTTTATTTTTTACATCGGTTGGAAGCTGCATACTAAATCTCGTTGCACTGATGTGCAATGACAATAAAATATATTATTATTATTATTATCATAGAAGGTAGTTGAGGCCAGTTCATTGGCTATATTTAAGAGGGAGTTAGATGTGGCCCTTGTGGCTAAAGTTATCAGGGGGTATGGAGAGAGGCAGGTACAGGATACTGATCAGCCATGAACATATTGAATGGCGGTGCAAGCGCGAAGGGCCGAATGGCATACTCCTGCATCTATTTTCTATGTTTTTATGTTTCTTTAGATTCTACACAGTTCCCCCTATTACTTGCCAAGCTTTGTCCCAACCCCAGCTCTCTTCTCCCCTGTCTACAATCAGCCTGAAGAAGGGTTCAATTCAAAACATTGCCTATCCATGTCCTCAGATGCTGCATGATCTGCTGAGTTACTCGAGCACATCCAGTTTTGTTCATGAACCATGTTCCTTGCATCTCCTTTGAACCTTTTCCTCTGCTTTGTAAGCACCCCTCACCAAAACTCCAAACAGAATGTCTATGGATGGTACAGTGGTGCAGAGGTAGAGTTGCTGCCTGACAGTGCCAGAGACCTGGGTTCAATCCTGACATGGGTGCTGTCTGTATGTAGTGTGTACATTCTCCCTGTGGCCACATGGGTTTTCTCAGTTTCCTCCCACACTCCAAAAATGTGCAGGTTTGTAGGTTAATTGTAAATTGTCCATAATGTGTAAGATGTCACAAACCAAATTCAGAACATCCTCGAGAGGGAAGGTGAACAGCCGGCAGTAGTTGTGCACGTGGGCACAAACGACATCGGGAAGAAGAGGTTCTGCAACGTGAGTTCAGACAGTTAGGAAGACGACTGAAAAGCAGGACTTCTAGAGTGGTTATCTCTGGATTGCTTCCAGTACCTCATGCTAGTGAGGCCAGGAGCAGGGAGATAGTGGATCTGAATGTGTGGCTGGGGGGCTGGTGCAGGCAGCAAGGATTTAGATTTATAGCCCATTGGGATCTCTTCTGGGGAAGGGGCTACCTGTACAAAAGGGGTACCGATGTTCTGGCAAGCAGGTTTGCTAGGTCTACACGTGCGGGTTTAGACTATATAGTGGGGGGGAGGGATTGACAAATTGGGAGTATAAAGATGTAGTTGAAGGGGAAGTGACTACAGGAAAATTTACAAAAGCCTCCCGAATTAATGGGAAGGAAAGTTCGAGAAAGGATAAGAGAGTAAGGTCAGGGCCAATTGCGAGCGGTGCGAGAGGGGAGGTGAATACTGAGGTCAAAGTGTTGTATATGAATACGCGAAGTATAAGAAATAAAATGGACAAGCTTGAGGTCAGTTAGAAATTGGCACATATGATGTTGTGGGAATTACAAAGACATGGCTGCAAGAGGGCCAGGGCTGGGGACTGAATATTCAAGGGTATACGTCCTATCGAAAAAACAGATGAGTGGGCAGAGGAGGTGAGGTAGCTCTGTTGGTGAGGAATTAAATTCAGTCCCTTGCAATGGGTAACATTGAAATATGAGATGTGGAGTCAGTATGGATAGAACTAAGAAATTGTAAGGGTAAGAGGACTCTAATGGGACTAATCTACAGGCCCCCAAACAATAGCCTGGATATAGGGTGCAAGTTGAATCAAGAATTAAAATTGTCATGTAGTAAAGGCAATGCCACGGTTATTGTGGGAGATTTCAGCATGCAGGTGGACTGGGAAAACCAGGTTGGTACTGGACCCCAAGAAAGGGAGTTTGTGGAGTGCCTTCATGATGGATTCTTCAGCTTGTATTGGAGCCAACCAGGGAGAAGGCAATTCTGGATTTAGTGTTGTGTAATGAACCGGATTTGATAAAGGAACTTGAGGTTAAGGTGTCATTAGGAGGTAGTGACCATAATATGGTCAAGTTTAATCTACAATTGGAGAGGGAGAAGGGTGAATTGGAAGTGTCAGTGATTACAGTTGAATAAAGGGGACTATGGAGCCATGAGGGAGAAGCTGGCCAAAGTTGGCTGGAAAGATACCCTAGCAGGGATGACAGTGGAACAAAAATGGCAGGTATTTCTGGGAACAATACAGAAGGTGCAGGATTGGTTCATTCCAAAGGGGAAGAAAGATTCCAAGGGGAGTAAGGGGTGACCGTGGCTGACAAGGGAAGTCAGGGACAGTATAAAATAAAAGAGAAGAAGTACAACACAGCAAAGATGAGCGGGAGCAAGAGGATTGGGTAATGTTTAAAGAGTAACAGAAGATAACTAAAAAGGCAATACGGGGAGAAAAGATAAAGTACGAAGGTAAGTTAGCCAAGAATATAAAGGAGGATAGTAAAAATGTCTTTAGGTATGTGAAGTGGAAAAAAATAGTTAAGACCAAAGTTGGACCCTTGAAGACTGAAAAAGATGAATTTATTATGGGGAACAAGGAAATGGCAGATAAGTTGAACAGATACTTTGGATCCCTTCACTAAGGAGGACACAAACAATCTTCCTGATATACTAGTGGCCAGAGGATCTGGGGTGACGGAGGAACTGAAGAAAATCCACATTAGGCAGGAAATGGTGTTGGGTAAACTGATGGAACTGAAGGCTGATAAGTCCCCAGGACCTGATGATCTGCGTCCCAGATTACTTAAGCAAGTGGCTCTAGAAGTTGTGGACACATTGATGATAATTTTCCAATATTCTATAGATTCAGGATCAGTTCCTGTGGATTGGAGGGCAGCTAATGTTATCCCACTTTGTAGGAAAGGCGAAAGAGAGCAAACAGGGAATTATAGACCAGTGAGCATGACATCGGTGGTGGGGAAGATTATAAAAGATGAAATAGCGGCACATTTGGATAGCAGTAACAGGATCGGCCCGAGTCAGCATGGATTTACGAAGGGGAAATCGTGCTTGACTAATCTTCTGGAATTTCAGAAAGCATTTGATAAGGTCCCACATAGGAGATTAGTGGGCAAAACTAGGGCACATGGTATTCGGGGTAGAGTGCTGACATGGATAAAAAATTGGTTGGCAGACAGGAAACAAACAGTAGGGATTAACAGGTCCCTTTCAGAATGGCAGGCAGTGACTAGTGGTGTACCGCCAGGCTCGGTGCTGGGACCGCAGCTATTTACAATATACATCAATAATTTAGATGATGGGATTCAAAGTAATATAAGCAAATTTGCAGATGACACAAAGCTGGGTGGCAGTGTGAACTGTGAGGAGGATTCTATGAGAATGCAGGGTGACTTGGACAGGTTGGGTGAGTGGGCAGATGCATGGCAGATGCAGTTTAATGTGGATAAATGTGAGGTTATCCAGTTTGATAGCAAAAACAGGAAGGCAGATTATTATCTAAATGGTGTCAAGTTTGGAAAAGGGGACGTACAACGTGATCTGGGGATCCTTGATCATCAATCAATTTGATCATGCAGCTACAGCAAGCAGTGAAGAAAGCGAATGGCATGTTGGCCTTCATAACAAGAGGAGTTGAGTATAGGACCAAATAGGTCCTTCTGCAGTTGTACAGGGCCCTAGTGAGCCCAAACCTGGAGTATTGTGTGCAGTTTTGGTCCCCTAATTTGAGTAAGTACATTATTGCTATTGAGGGAGTGCAGCGTAGGTTTACAAGGTTAATTCCAGGGATGGCAGGACTGTCATATGCTGAGAGAATGGAGCGGCTGGGCTTGATTACTCTGGAATTTAGAAGGATGAGAGGTTACCTTATTGAAACATATAAGATTATTCAGGGTTTGGACACACTAGAGGCAGGAAACATGTTCCCAATGTTGGGGGAGACCAGAACCAGAGTCCACAGTTTAAGAATAAGGGGTAAGTGATTTAGAACGGAGACGAGGAAACACTTTTTCACACAGAGAGTTGTGAGTCCGTGGAATTCTCTAACTCAGAGGGTGGTGGAGGCCAGTTCTCTGGATACTTTCAAGGGAGAGCTAGTTAGGGCTCTTAAAGATAGCGGAGTCAGTGGATATGGGGAGAAAGCAGGAATGGGGTACTGATTGGGGATGATCAGCCATGATCACATTGAATGATGGTGCTGGCTCGAAGGGCCAAGTGGTCTACTCTTGCACCTATTGTCTATTGTCTATTGCTAGTGCTAGTGTCCTAGTGTGAGAAGGATAGTGCCCTTTGGAGTCGACCAGTGGGCCGACGTGCCTGTTTCTGAGCTGAATATCTTTAAAAAAAATCAGGGTGTTTGTCTCGAGCATGAGAATGCTGTGACCTGACTATGGCATTGGGACCAGGGCCTAGTGCTGCCAATGTTGGCCTGGCGGTGGACATTGACACAACTTCATTCAGTCTTCCAAGTGGTTTGGGGGACTTTGTGTAGACACAGCTGACAATATTTTCCAAGACCTTGGACGACGCTGGTCTGGGTGCGCGAGTAATCAGATGTGCACATTTTTTTAGTTTTGAGATACCGCGCGGAAACAGGCCCTTTGGCCCATCGATTCCACACCGACCAGCGATCCCCGCACACTAACACAATCCTACACACACTAGGGACAAGTTACACATACACCAAGCCAATTAACCGACATACCTCTACATCTTTGAAAAGTGGGAGGAAACCCAAGATCTCAGAGAAACCCCACGCGGTCACGGGGAGAACATACAAACTCTGTACAGACGGCATCCGTAGTCAGGATGGAACCGGGGTCTCCGGCACTGCAAGCGCTGTCAGGCAGCAACTATACCACTTCACCACCGTGCTGCCCTATATCGGGCTGAACCTGTATGCGAGGTCAATGATGTGTTAGCATTAACACCCATGGACAGGTAACACCCACTCTGTAATGTGAAGTTCAGGACCTGGGATGTTGGGATCCTGGTTATTCCCAACACCATTTAACCTGAATGTTGCTCCAATATTCCATCTAGGTAATTCAAGCATTCTGTCAGTGAAAGTAAGGCACAACAGGAAGGTAACGTAAGCCAGTGGGTGCCGGCTGAAGATCAATCTAGAGGTGGAACGTAGTCCTCACGGACCCAAACTACCCACCAGGAATGAGCTGATGTGACAAACCGGTGGCTGCCCCGGTGAAACTAGTCAGAAGATCATCCAACTAACTCTAACATAGAACCAGCACCCTTGTCATCAGTGTACACATTCCACTCTTGAAGTTTCAGATGAGCTCAAACAGGAATACCATTCTAAGCTTGAAAATAAAACAAATCCATATTCCAAACTCTGCTCAGAATAGTTTGACACACTGAGAACACCATGCACATAATAATCCCAGTATTTATTTTGACTGAAAGCATTCTTAATTTCTCTGAACCTGGAGCTTATTATCTTTGTAGTTTGCTCAGCTGCACTCATATTTGTTGATTCCTAATCCAGAAGTATTGCTTCAGATGTCGGGAGTCCAAAACTCCCCTGAGGACGATTGGGTCACTTGTAGCAGAGGAACATGTTGTGTGATATGATAGCTGGGTTCCTATTTTCTGTGGGGCAACAATTATATGTTTCCCTTTTCTAACCTAATTATTGTTACAAACTTCCCACTATTATTTCAAGTGTGATTCAGTGTTTTGCACAATCTAGAACACAAACCATTGTGGAGAATTGGGCAACCTCAGTACAATTTAACTGTTCACAAAATGGACCCCGACAATAGAGCAACTGTTATCTGTTTCAGTGAAATATTGCGGTATGTGTTAGGTTTCTTGGAGACTGGTTGGATTCTACTTGAGTGCAGTTCAAGTGGCTAGGTGAGGAGTCTATCTACTGATGTAGTTACTTGTTTTGTCTAACTATCCCACTGAGTTGTGCCCTAAAACAACTCCTAATCTGAGGAAAGATGAGGTCTCCTAATCTGTGGAAAGACATTCTTGCCATAGAGGGAGTACAGAGAAGGTTCACCAGATTGATTCTTGGGATGTCATGACTTTCAAATGAAGAAAGGCTGGATAGACTCGGCTTGTACTCGCTAGAATTTAGAAGATTGAGGGGGAATCTTATAGAAACTTACAAAGTTCTTAAGGGGTTGGACAGGCTAGATGCAGGAAGATTGTTCCCGATGTTGGGGAAGTCCAGAACAAGGGGTCACAGTTTAAGGATAAGGGGGAAATCTTTTAGGACCGAGATGAGAAGAACATTTTTCACACAGAGAGTGGTGAATCTGTGGAATTCTCTGCCACAGAGGTAGTTGAGGCCAGTTCATTGGCTATATTTAAGAGGGAGTTAGATGTGGCCCTTGTGGCTAGAGGTATCAGGGGGTATGGGGAGAAGGCAGGTACAGGATACTGAGTTGGATGATCAGCCATGATCATATTGAATGGTGGTGCAGGCTCGAAGGGCCGAATGGCCTACTCCTGCACCTAATTTCTATGTTTCTATGTTTCTAACAAAGGAGTAGCGAAGACCGTTCTGTCCTTCAACTCGATCCTGATTGCTCTGTAGATTTTATCTACCCATCTTGGTTCTGAATGTCCTGGAACAATGTACACACACATATTGTGGGGCAGGTTGGTTGAAGACCTTTGTCCTTTGGACGAAAGGCCCATCCCCTCCATGCTTCAGTGAAAAGCATTACTGATGGCTTGGAGCTTGGTGTCAGAATGTATGCTAATGTCAACCACAGAGGATGGGATAATCCTAGTTGCGGAACACCATTGGCATAGATTAAATAGCAGATCCTTATTTCTGGAAATTAGCTCCAACCCATTGGAAATTTGTTGGAAATGATTTAAAGTGCAGTGGTGAGGAAGGTTGAGCAAAAGTATTGGGGTATTGATGCAGATCCCTTTGACAGCAATCTTCACTGAGACCGATTCTGCCTCAGGAACGTGACATTCATTATCAAGAATTCCTACTTTCTGAGTCATGGCCTCTTTTCCCATCCACCATCGGGCAGGAAATATATGTAGGAAGGAACTGCAGATGCTGGTTTACACTGAAGATAGACACAAAATGCTGGAGTAACTCAGCAGGACAGGCAGCATCTCTGGATAGAAGGAATGGGTGGCGTTTCGGGTCGAGACCCTTCTTCAGACTGCAGACTTCTTCACAAATATAGAAGCCTAAGTTCCCACACCACCAGGTTCACGAACAGCTTTTTTCCTGCAACAGCAGATTCTTGAACTAACTTACACGTCTCTTAATACTACATCAGCAACGAGCACTATAGTCCCCCTCTTACTCTACCACAGACATGTTTTCTAATTATATTTTGCATGAATGTTTTGTGTATTTGCATTCTTTTTTCTTTTTGCAATTTTGTACAATTTATATGTTATTTATTTATATGTATTGTCTGTGCCTATCTGCCTGTGATGCTGCCACAATCAAGATTTTCATTGTAGTTCTACCTCATACCGGCGAGCCGCAGCCCATCCCAACGGCAGGCTTCTCTCGGCTGCCAGGGAGCCCAGGATGATCCGTGCAGCCAAACGTGCAAGTGGGCAGACAGCCGAGAGTGAGGATGGACCCGCGAGCAACCGTCGAGAAAGAGGAAGGACCCTCAAGCAACCATCACGGAGTGGAAATAGTAAAGATTTAAGTTGGGCGATGCATATTAGTCAAGTTTCCAACAAAGCAAAATAGAACTCTCGGTCTTCTTAAAATACATTTTCACACATGTAGTACATCTGTCAATGAGAATGCCAACAAGTCCTTGGTCAGGCCCAAATTGGAGCATTGTGGAGCCGTATGGGATCCTTTGAACAACAACCACAAGATCACCCTGGAGAAAGTACAACGCCGAGCAGCCCGCTTTGTATGTAATGACTAATCAAGCATGAATCAAGCATGAATAATATGCTGACTTCTCTCGGATGGGATACCTAGATTGCCGCAGAATCTGGCTAAGACTTATTGCAATTTACAAGGAGATTCACAAAATCACGCCATCAAATCTCCCGTCATCCCAGAGCACCAACTGCCATGAAACAAGACAAAATAATGGTCCCTACATCTTCAACTGGCTAAATTTTAATAAACCTTGCTACCAATATTCCCTTTACCCATGGACGATAAGGGAATGGAATGTTACCACCCAACACACGTGCTGCTCCCGATGTTAAGTCATTTAAAAAGGGGATTGAGCAACTAGATCTCCTCAACTTGGTCAAAAAGGCCCACTTCAAAATGTAATCACTACTCTATGCATGATAACCACTTATGAGGTGTTTGCGCAGTAATCAATCAGAACCAGAAACAGAATGAGAGAGGAGGGGCCTGCACCGTCACGAGCGAGGAGGGACCCACAAGCAACTGCCAAGAGCGCAAACTTTTTTCTTCTTACAATTTAGGGGGACCTGATCTGCCGAGAGTCGGGAGGGGGGCTAAGGAAAGCAAAGTGGACTGCTGTGAGAGTCAGGTGACACACGCAGCCGAGAACGAGGAGGGCTGCCAAGAGCAACCAGGTGCGGGGCCGCCGAGAACAACGGGGGGCCCAGCATGAGGCAGCCTGCGGCCACATGCAGCCGCAGGCCTGCTTCACCGCTGCGATCAGAAGATAAGACTGTTCGATTAACTTTCTGTAACTTTGTTGGTGCCAGAATCGTGGTGACAAAGAATTTACCGCCTCGGTGAGGTCTGCTGTATGATTTTACCAGGTTGTACGCAAAAACAAAGCATTTCTCTGTGTCTAGGTACATGTGACAATCTATATCTATCTATATTACTAAAAGTAAGATCTTGACTACTTCCTGTTTTTCTGTTTCAGGATTTTTGAAAAATACTGCCGCTTACAGCTGTGATTTTTGGCCATCTTACTCAGAGTCCCTTCCGCTGCGCGGGGCAAGATAATTTTTCCCATCGATGAAAAATAAAAGAGTTATTAATGTTTTAAAAATGTTGATATTCTCTCTGCTGGTGGGGGGCGGGGGGGGGGGGGGGGGGGGGGGGGGGGGGGGAGGGACTATAAAACCGGAAGAGTTGTGCCTCACTTAGTCGCTGCAAGATGGAGGAAGCAAGAGGGGCACGTCTCTCTGAGCTGTGAATAACACTGAACACATGTCTACTCAATTGTGAGTGCACTTAATGTGGTTTGAAAATGAAAATGTGGTTGCTTTGAAATGCTGCACTGCAAATGGTTGTTGGTGGTGGTAACTGCTTTGAAATGCTGCACTGCACATGGCTGTTGTTGGTGGTGGTAACTGCTTTGAAATGCTGCATTGGACATGGCTGTTGTTGGCGGTGGTAACTGCTTTGAAATGCTGCACTGCACACGGCTGCTGTTGGCGGTGGTCAAGAGCGGAACTCACTATCAAAACATGGAGGGGACGGGGGGCACAATTATATGGCGGCCGCGCATGCATGCACACACCCATGCACGCGCGCGAGGCTTCAGAGGCTCAATCCAGTGCTAAATGCAGCTCAACTGCCTGTCTCACTGGGTTAACTACAGCCCTGTCTGGACTGACGGGATACCAGCGCTGCTTCTCCACGCTGGCCATATTTCCCGCAAGCCCAGGCAGGTTAACCTGGCGGGGATGTCGCCCACCTCACAAAACATGGGGGGGACGTGCCCCCTCTGGCCCCCCCGGGTTTTCCGCCCCTGGCGATGGTAACTGCTTTGAAATGCTGCACTGCAAACAGCTCCTGGTGGGGATGGTAACTGCTTTGAGATGCTGCACTGCACGTGGCCACTAGTTGCGGTGGTAACTGCTTTGAGATGCTGCACTGCACATGGCCGCTGGTGGCGGTAGTGGTGGTAAATGCTTTGAAATACTGCACTCCAGATGGCCGTTGGTGGTGGTGGTAACTGCTTTGAAATCCTGCACTGCAAATGGTTGTTGGTGGTGGTAACTTGACAACTTCTTGTTTGCACTCTATATTGAGTTTAGATAAAATGCTACAACTTACGGCTGTGATTTTTGGCCATCTTACTCAGTCCCCCTCCGCTCATCAAGTGCAGAGGATTCTTCCCATCAATGAATAATAAAAGTGTTATTAGTGTATAAAAATTGTTGAGAATCTCTCTCCTGTCAACAACGCCCTTTCTGGTGGGAGGGGGGATTATAAAACCCAGGAGTGTGGGTGTGGCTCAGTCTCTGCAAGGTGGTAGAGGGAGAGGTCCCGACTCTGTCTGAGCTGTGAATCAACTGAACACACTGAATATCTACGGAACTGTGAGTGTGGTGGTTATGTGTTTATGTGGTGTTTTGTGTTGTTTTATGGTGGTTCTATGGTTGTTTCACCCTGCATGAAATGGTATGAAACTGCACTTGAAATTGGTGGCCTTGCACCCTGCTTGAAATGGTATGAAACTGCACATCAATTAGGTTGTCTTGCACCCTGCTTGAAGTGGTATGAAAATGCACTTGAATTTGGTGGCCTTGCACGCTGCTTGAAATGGCATTAAACTAGCATTTGGTGACCTTGCGCCCTGCTTGAAGTGGCACAAAACTGCACTTGTGTTTGGTAGCCCTTCACCCTGCTTGAAATGGCATTAAACAGCACTAACATTTGCTGGCCTTGCACCCTGCTTGAAGTGATATGAAACTGCACTTGAATTTGGTGGCCTTGCACCCTGCTTGAACTGGTTGGATACTGCACTTGAATTTTGTGGCCTTGCACCCTTCCTGAAGTGTTAGGAAACTGCACTTGAATTTGGTGGCCTTGCATCCTTCTTGAAGTAGTTGATTCTGGACTGTGGATGGTATGGACAGAGAGAAACTGCTCCCGTTAGTTAAGATTTTTAAGAAGTAAATGTAAAATTCTTGAGATTTTTTTTTCTGTTGCTACTAGTTCTGATCTGGAATTCATAGTAACTGTGTTAGTGGAATTGGATATGTACTCAAAGTTGACTGCCAGTCAATGGACAATGAGCTGGAGACTGAAATTTATTGATGACTATTGAGAACAGACACAAAAAGCTGGAGTAACACAGCAGGTCAGGCAGCGTCTCTGGAGAAAAGGAATAGGTGACGTTTCTGGTAGAGACCCTTCTTCAGACTGAGAGTCAGGGGATAGAGAAACGAGAGATATAGACGGTGATATAGAACAAATTAAAGATATGCAAAAAGCTACAATGATCAAGGAAAGGTGGAGTACACAATGGTCCATTGTTGGCTGTGGACTAGGTGATAATGAGTTATACAGACAGTGAATCTCGACAGGACAACAGTGAAACTAGTAAGATTACTTGGGGGGGGGGGGATTAGAGAGAGAGGGGATGCAAGGGTTAGATAAATCAATATTAATACTGCTGGGTGTTACCTGAGGCCTTCTTGTCTCCTCCTAATGTGTCTGATTTGCACAATTTAGCTAATCTTGTTGGGTTGCTGTCATTTGGTTTATTGAACCAAAAACTTGCCTCAAACCAGATCTGGGACAGAGGAGAAACAAATTTAAAAGCAGCTTTAGGAATTAACCAGGCTTTCATTAGGTGTGATAAGACTGAGGACCGCTTAACAATAGATCACGTCTGGGATGATAGATGCAACTACTACATTTAACCATATAACAATTACAGCACGGAAACAGGCCATCTCGGCCCTACAAGTCCGTGCCGACACAACTTTTTTTCCCTTAGTCCCACCTGCCTGCACTCATGCCATAACCCTCCATTCCCTTCTCATCCATATGCCTATCCAATTTATTTTTAAATGATACCAACGAACATTGTGTACATGAATGGGAGCTTTACCTGTGTTTCCACCTTCAGAAAGCTATGAACTTTCACCATAAGATCTCGCTGTACAAAAAAGCCAGAGTCTTACCATTTGCTATATACTTTCCTCTTCGATCTCCCAAAATGCATAGCTCAAATTTCACTGTACCTTAATTGGTTAAGTGACAATAAAGGCTAACTTGAACTTTATATCAACATAGGATACAGTGATATAGGATTAAGTAAAGTTTATCAAGCAAAGTTTGTTGACAAATAAGATGCCAGGGTTCATAACAACTATTGTTATGATTATTGAATACAAATTGGAGAAATGGAGTCTTGAAAGGATGGGGGAAATTGTTAATTGCAGAATAGCGTTCAGTCATGTTATGCGTAATTCTTGCCATTTAGTGATCTCTGGAGTGTTGCAATTTCCCCATGGAAGATCTACATTTGTGCCATGAGTTGGGAGTACAAAAGAAAGTCACAGTGCATTCATGGAGTACTCTGGTGGTTTCATTGAAGGCCATATTCATAAGTTATGTCGTGAAGAATCACTAGGCTAATTCCTGGAATGAGGATGATCTTTGTGACATCAGGATCAATTTCTCAATATCGTTTGATTTTAAAGAATTCTATTTTCAGTGTTTTTGATGGTTTGACAAGATTGACAATGTTATCCCGCGCTGGCAGCTCACCAATATATTCACAGTCTAACTGTGAAACAACTTAGGACCAAGATGAAAACATTTTCTTTCCACTTCGAGCACTGTGAACGTTTGGAATGAATCGTAAAAAGATGGAGAGATTCAGTCATTGAATATTAAAAATTGAAATAACCTCTTGAGGCAGCCAGGATGAATATGTTGATCTCGAATGGCCAAATCAATCCATGGATTGTGGAATTGATGACCTTCTTTCAGATTCACAGAAGATTTACCATTACAAGGCTGGATTTTGAACAAGATAATGAGTAGGTCTTTTTTTTTTCTCCAGAAATACAATGTGAATAAAGGATGTGTGACAGGAATCATGCCGATATCTCTCATTTCTTACAATGCCTAAAGCAGTCACAAGATGGCACAATAAATAGATCCAACAAAGTACTCACCTAAACTCTAAAGGTTATTTTTGTTTCTTGTGCAAGTTCTCAGTTGTCAAACTATTTTGTCCAACAATGCTGGAGTTGCAAATGTTTTGGGGCACCACCCTAGTTTAAGCATTTGGATTAAGTGGATAGCTGATTATAGTTTGAGTATTAACAACTAGTTACAACAACTAAGTTACAGAGATAGGTTGAATAAGTTAGGTCTTTATTCTCTGGAGCGCAGAAGGTTAAGGGGGGACTTGATAGAGGTCTTTAAAATGATGAGAGGGATAGACAGAGTTGATGTGGACAAGCTTTTCCCTTTGAGAATAGGGAAGATTCAAACGAGAGGACATGACTTCAGAATTAAGGGACAGAAGTTTAGGGGTAATATGAGGGGGAACTTCTTTACTCAGAGAGTGGTAGCGGTGTGGAATGAGCTTCCAGTGGAAGTGGTGGAGGCAGGTTCATTGGTATCATTTAAAAATAAATTGGATAGGCATATGGATGAGAAGGGAATGGAGGGTTATGGTATGAGTGCAGGCAGGTGGGACTAAGGGGAAAAAAATTTGTTCGGCACGGACTTGTAGGGCCGAGATGGCCTGTTTCCGTGCTGTAATTGTTATATGGTTATATGGTTATTTAAGGCAAAAGAATGTCAGTTGGAGTTTTGTAAGTAAAGAATGTGTAGAACTCTTGGATTCAGCTTTGAGTGTAGCAACAGCAAACAGTAATGCACTTGCTGGGGCTGTGGATAAAGTCCTGCAGAGGGTGAGATCGGTCCACCAGGAGCGATACAGAATAATGAAAGACATAGATAGAGTGGAGGTTACACAAAAAAGCTGGAGAAACTCAGCGGGTGCAGCAGCATCTATGGAGCGAAGGAAATAGGCAACGTTTCGGGCCGAAACCCTTCTTCAGACTGATCGGGGGCGGGGGTGGGTGGGGACAAGAAAGGGAAAAGGAGGAGTAGCCCGAAGGCTGGGGGATGGGAGGAGACAGCAGGGGGGCTGAGGGAGGGTAGGAGACAGCAAGGACTAACAATATTGGGAGAATTCGATGTTCATGCCCCCGGGGTGTAGACTCCCCAAACGGAATATGAGGTGCTGTTCCTCCAATTTCCGGTGCTGCTCGCTGTGGCCATGGAGGAGACCCAGGACAGAGAGGTCGGAGACGGAGTGGGAGGGGGAGTTGAAGTGCTGAGCCACCGGGAGGTCAGCTTGGTTATTGCGGACCGAGCGGAGGTGTTCGGCGAAACGATCGCCCAACCTCCGCTTGGTCTCACCGATATAGATCTGCTGACATCTAGAGCAGCGGACGCAATAGATGAGGTTGGAAGAGATGCAGGTAAACCTCTGTCGCACCTGGAACGATTGCTTGGGTCCTTGAACGGAGTCGAGGGGGGAGGTAAAGGGACAAGTGTTGCATCTCTTGCGGTTGCAAGGGAAAGTGCCCAGGGAGGGGGTGGACCGAGAGGGAAGGGAAGAATTGACAAGGGAGTTATGGAGGGAGCGGTCTTTGCGGAAGCCAGATATGGGGGGAGATGGGAAGATGTGGCGAGTGGTGGGGTCACGTTGGAGGTGGCGAAACTGACGGAGGATTACTTTTTGTATGTGACGGCTGGTGGGGATAGAGTGGATATGGAAAGGATGTTTCCACTGGTGGGAGAGTCTAGGACCAGAGGTCATAGCCCCAGAATTAAAGGGCGCTCTTTTAGAAAGGAGGTGAGGAGGTACTTCTTTCGTCAGAGAGTAGTTAACCTGTGGAACTCATTGCCACAGAGGGCTGTGGAGGCCAAGTCAGTGGATATTTTTAAGGCAGAGATAGACAAATTCTTGATTAGAACGAGTGTCAAGGGTTATGGCAACAAGGCAGGAAAATTTGATTAGGAGGCAGAGATCAGCCATGACAAAGTAGACTTGATGGGCCGAATGGCCTAATTCTACTCCTATAATGTGAACGTGGGTCTAATGGGTCAGATTCCAGGATTATGCTGGATTAATTGACCTTACCAAGGTGCAGAAAGGGAATGGTGATATAACTGGACTAGATCAACCGCCCTCACTTCCTGATCGGTACAAAAGAGAGTGGTGAATCTGTGTAATATGTGGAATTCTCTGCCACAGAAGGTAGTTGAGGCCAGTTCATTGGCTATATTTAAGAGGGAGTTAGATGTGGCCTTTGTGGCTAAAGGAATCAGGGGGTATGGAGAGAAGGCAGGGATGGGATACTGAGTTGGATGATCAGCCATGATCATATCGAATGGCGGTGCAGGCTCGAAGGGCTGAATGGCCTACTCCTGCACCTATTTTCTATGTTTATATGTTTCTAAAACAAAAGGCTTTTACCTGATGCCCAAAGACAAGATACGCTCTTTTCAGACGACCTAAACAATTTGGGTGATGATTCATTAAAGCGGGTACTGTATGTTGTACCTTTGGAATGGTGCCGATGGGAAGCTGAGTGGTGCGTTTTGTAAAGAAGTTTTGTTGGTTGAAGGATATTGTGGGCTCCATTATTAGGGATAATCACTTCATTATTAGTGGGCCATTATTCCCTGTGAGTGAACATATAGGGCTTCAATTGGCCACATCTGAAACACACATGAATTCAGCTCCCAATGCTTCGCTAGTGCGGCAGTGTAAGTTGTGCAAGAAGTTTCACATATGGGAATTGAACACATTCCCTCAAATGGGGGCTAAGATAGTATTCATCCATCTTTATGGCAATGATACTCAGCAGATACTCAACGGGGCTGTCACAGAGGAAAGGAGAATATAATCAAGTGTTTAAGAAAGTGATTTAATGGGTTCATGGTTCTTCCCTGCCATCTAGTGGCTTCACTGCTCATTACAGTAACATTGCTTTGACACCCCGGATCAGAGGTTTAAAACCACAGAATTCACGCTCACTACATTTTCCAAATCTACTCACACGGAAAGAAAAATCAAGGAAGGGAATGTAGGATAATCCTCACAGTTAGATTATAAAATGTGGTAGGAAAGATACTGATGCAACATACCCAGATCATACCTGTGCCACCCAAAGGACATTTAAATTAAAACTCCAGTGCAATTCTAATGAACTCCGTCTCTCACTCCACAGATGCTGACTGAACTGCTGAGTGTTTCTAACAATTTCTGTATTGAGTTTTTCTTCAATTCGGCCAAGACCACGGTTTGACTGGTCATTCATAGCACAACTTTGAAGATGAGTTGGGAAGTACTGTTCAACATTTATCATTCAACCCATCATACAATTACACTTTACCAAAAAGTTTAAAAAAAATGCCAACATTAGAAATGTGAAATCAAAGCCAATACTCACTGGGTCATTCTCCATTGTTGATGGGCAATTTTTTAATGGATATGTTGCACGTGCAGTAGTGCTTGCACAAGTTAGAGTATGGACAGGAGAAGTTTGAATAGGGGCAGAACCAGTGATGCAGGTCATGAAGATATGTGAATAGTCATGTAGAGGAATGAATGAGTCTTCAGAAATCCAATCCAAACATGGAAGATGACCATGCTTCAGGTTGATGACCTTTCATTGGAATCTTGCTAATCCAGGATAGACACAAAAATCTGGAGTAACTCAGCAGGTCAGACAAGATATTTCGAGAAAAGGAATAGGTGACATTTTGTGTCAAGACCCTTCTTCAGACTCATCAGAAGGGTTTCGGCCCGAAATGTTGCCCATTTCCTTCGCTCCATAGATACTGCTGCAGCCGCTGAGTTTCTCCAGCATTTTGTCCACCTTTCTAATCAAGGCTTGCTTATGAGACCTTGGAGTGTGCAATAGATAGCTGTATTTTATGGTAAGTGATTAAAACACAAATTGGCTTAAAGCATTATAGATATTCAGAGGTTGTAGATAAATTTACATTCAAGTGTTTTTTGCAGGCAAATCTATCTCAATTTACCGTTGCTAAATTCTGAGTGTGGTCAACACCATCATACTGTTTCTGTGCAAGCACAATGCGATTTTCATAAACCCAAAACCAATCTATTAGCACATTAATGAATTGGTTCTGTCCATTGTTCTGGATTGTCTCTGACTTTGTCTGACCTGAAACATTAGCAGGTTCTCTTTCCACAGTCGCTGTCCTAACCTGTTGAACATTTCTGTTTGAACCTTACATTTACCTTTTGAATAAACAAAGTGTTTCCATGTCGTGTGCACCTGCTGCATCAGGGTAAATTATTTTTGAATCGTTCTCATGATGTGGTCCATGTTGAAATGCTGGGACTTGTTTACCAAACCCAGTTTCCTCAAAGAGTTCTGATGATGGGTTCTCGTGATCAGTGTGTTGACAGTAGGTCCACAACATTATTTCACAAAGCAATGCATGAATGGTCCTACATGTTCAGTAAACACCATCACCAGAGCCTACTGGATGGCACAATGGTGAACAGAAATTTCTTGTGAAAAAAGATATACCAGCCAGTGTGTGGGAAGGATCAGAAGATTCAGTCCTCGAGGAATATTCATTTATATTCATTTCTGAAGTACACCCAGAATTGGTCTATTTCAGATATATCTTAGAAAGATGGGTCATATAAGCCCCCATATGTAATTGTTAGTGCTTGTATATACTGTATATCAATTAAAGGAAACATTACAAGGAACCACAGAAAGAAGGGTGGGAAATCTACAGATTTAAATTGAATGATAATCAGACTTCTCTGTGGAGGAATAAATCATGACTGGAACAACTCACACCCGAAAATATGTAGATTTTTCTTCACATTTCTAAAAAAAAGTCTGCGTTTTCTTTCATTTCTTTATTTTTGTGCAGCTCAGCAAGAAAAGTGAAGGCACCTCCACAGAGAGTTTGTGGAATTTGTTTCACGACCAATTAGGTATAACAAATATCCATGCACAGATATAGTGAAGAATTTGCGCTTTATTAGCAATTTGGCAAGCTTAAATGAAAACTGTTACAAATCACCAAAAAGTTTCTCACAAATCCCTTTTCAAAAAAAGGTACTGATGAAAAGCAGTGAAGTTTAACGTTTGCTATCACTTGTTCGAAGAAAGGCTTGGTTCCTCTTAGTTTGCTTATCATTGCTTTATGTTTGCAGGAAGATTTCAGACATTTAATCTCTTTTTGCATTTGGAAATAAGCAAAAAAGCTTCAGCATATAGAATTTACCAATAGTTATTTTTTGCAATATACCAGATTAGAAGCCATCAAGCTAGAAATTTATATTTGAAAAAATGCTGTAAATTGAAACAGCGGCCTTATACACAATCTCATCTTAATAAATGGCCAGATCATTTTACGTAATCAAAGCCGTCTGTATGCCCAGTTTTCTTTCCCATCAAAGTCTCGGCTGAGAGTGTCCGCTGGTTATGGACGATATCGAACATCAGTTGCAATCACAAGAATATTCTGAAAAGAAGATATTAACATTAAAATAATGCTCTCCCATCTTCCTTCACATGGCACCAGTGCTTGCTTCAAAGTACAGTTTAAATCTATAGACTCAATTATTTGATATGCCACAGGTTACTGTTTATAGATCATGATACAAAACCAAACACCAAAGGAGGCCATTCAGCCCTCATTGACTGGAACATCCTTTGAAAGGGTTTTCAATCAAAACATCTGTGGTCATTCCCCATAATCATCAATTTCCTTCATAACATATCCAATTCCTCCCATAGAAGTTACAATTAGATCATCTTTGACAACCTTATCGCAAGTGCATTTCTGATCTCAACACATCATCTCCCTAGACCCTTTGATTTGCCTCCAGCCCATCCAGCAGTTTTTATCCCATCTAATCAGACTACTTCACTCAAGGCTCTGAACACTCCCTACATCTCCCATATTCCTCCTCTACCCCAAGGAGAATATAGAAAAGTACAACTCAGGAATAGGCCCTTCGACCAAATGTCTGTGGTGAACATAATGCCACAACAAACTAATCCCGTCTACTTGTACATGATCCACACCATGCCCAGCACATCCTTTTCTAAATGCTCGTAAACTCCACTAATGTATCTGTCTCCACTCCTGGCGGTGTGTTCCAGGCACCATCCACTATGTGTAAAATAACATGCCATCTCCCTTAAACTCTGCCCCTTTTAACTGAAAGCGATGCCATCTAGTATTTGACATTTCCACTCTGGGAAAATGATTCTGACTATCTCCACCTCACATTATTGTGTATACTTTTATCAGGCCTCCCTCCACCCTCTGGTGTTGTCCTGCTGCTAATAGCATTCTGGTAAACTTCTACACCCTCTCCAAAGCCTCCACATCCTTCCCATAATGGGGTGCCCAGACTGCATGCAGTATTTCCAATGTTGCCTAACCAAAGTTGAATGGAGCTGCATCATGACTTCTTGATTCTTATACTCAATGCTCCAACCAGAGAAGGAGAGCAGACCATATCCCTTCTTTACCACTCTTTTAGTTGTGTTGCCACTTTCAGGAAGCTTTGAACCAGGACCCCAAGATACCATCTTCCCCAGCCTCGTCGTGTACTTGGAGCATCTCAAGCCTGGAACCATTGTCACAAATCTAGGCACCCTCTCCTTCACCAAGATGGTCACCAGAAAGTCTAAGCACCAGAACTGATTACAGTACTCAAACACAAATCTTGTAATCAGTTTAAATGGTAATAAAGGATTATTCGCATTTGCTAGACTTCATTATTTAAAATGGTCAGATTGGTTTTGGCATTTTTAATCATTTTAGGATTTAAAAAGATTATATATTTTTAAGCTGCTTCAGTGTTTACTTCTTCTACCAGGATCAACTTGATACCCACGGCGTGAAAATAAAAGTTAATTTGATCAATAGAGGGCAACTCTCTCAAACTCCAGCATAAAAATAGTCGGCTCAAAACATTAAATTCTAAAGTTATTATAAAGACATTGGGAATGGCTCAGAATCACACTAATAAAGGATGTCCTAAAATAATAAATGATGGCCAAAAATGGTGTTGAAACTCTGCACTGTAATACGGGTTTCCAAAGAAACAAAATAGACAAGGCGGACATAATCTCCTCTCATGGGTATCCTCAAGGGCAAGGGTTCCCAACCTGGGGGTAAATTTCACCTACCCAGGGGTTATATTTGTTGATTCTGGATTTGTACATATTTTTTCTCATTGATTGACCGTGTTTGGTTCTGGTATCTGTTCATCATTAGTTGTTCATAAATAAATTAAATAACATTGTTATGTGCTATTAAAGTTGCCAGGGGTAAACAGGACGAAAAAGGTTGGGAACCCCTGCTCAAGGGAAACTGACCCCCTCATGTCTATCATTTTGATTCAACTTCATTCACACGTATTTCACATAATTAACACCATCTTATGTAATGCAATTACTCACCTTGTTCACATCAAGACGGGGGTTTATAAAAACTAATTTTTTCACATTTGGAAGTGGAACACCTTTGGCCAGTTTCACTGTAAGGAAAAGTATTACAATTTTCTGTAAGTTACTCAGCGCCTCACAACTGCACAGCCAATCACCGCGATGAAGACTTTACCTCATGTTACCACAGTACGACTTTCCTGTGCACATCCCTTCCCTAACATCCAATATGATCTCCGTTTTGGATATCTGTGATGACCCAGCATCCAAACACTCTTGGGTAGAGGAATCTTGTCATTATAGCTAGTTTGAGGCAGCAAGCTCTGATCTCTCCGCCCCAGCGAGGGAACATCATCCTAGCTTCTACTCTATCAAGCCGTGTAAGCATTTGAGGCATTTCATTGAGATCACCTCACATGCTTTTAAATTCTGGACCCAGCTTGTTAGAAGAGCCTCAGCCATGAGCTTGACACGCAGGGCCGAGATTCTTGCTCCCTGTGCAGATGAGTGTGGGGGCTGTAGGAAGGATGAGAAACCTGACCATGACACCGTGGACCAGGAAGCCATTGAAGAGCGCAGAGAGAAGAAACACGTGGTCATCATTGGGTATTTGTCATGAGGATACAGAGTCCCGAAGGTTGTGTAGCCGTCCAGGTGCCTGGGTTACGTCATGTGGATACCATGACAAAGATAGAACAAGGAAACAGGATCTGACAAGGGAATTTAAGCAACTGGGTACTAAATCGAAAAGCAGAACCAAAGAGGTAATAACCTCTGGATTGCTACCTGAGCCACAAATAATTTGGCATAGGGTTGTGAAGATTAAAGAGCTGCACTCATGGCCCAAAGATTGTTGTGGATTTGAATTTGTGGGACATTGGCATCAGTATTGGGGAAGGAGGGAGGTGTCTTGATTGACAGACTTCACTTGAACCCGGCTGGGAAACTAGGTAAATGACATAACTAGGGCCATAGATAGGGCTTTAAAACGAAAGAGTGTGTATAGTGTGTGGGGCGGGGTCGTCAATAAAATGAAAATATATGGATGAAATTAAAAGGAAGGAGAGAGCAGGAGAGGTTACTGAAGTCTCCAGAAGTAATAGAACAGGAAGTTTAAGGAGAGATAAGGTAGGCCAAATTAGGGCCAATATAAGAAGAGGTGTGAAGAATTGGTGTTATATTTGAATGCACGCAGTGTACGGATGACCTAATAGCACAGTTAGAATTTGGTAGGTACAATGTTGTGGGCATCACAGAGACATGGCTGAGAGAGGATCAGAGCTGGGAGCTGAATATCCAAGTTACATGTCCTATTAAAAAGACAGATGGGTGGGGTAGCTATGCTGTTCAGAAATGAAATTCTGTCCTCAGCAAGGCGTGACATAGGATTAGACGTAGAATCCTTGTGGATAGAACTAAAAAGACCGTCAGGATAAAAATACCCTGATGGAAGATATTTACAGGCATCTGAACTGTAGCCAGGACGTCGGGTACAAATCACATGAAGAGATACAATTGTCATGTAAGAAAGGCAATGTTACAGTGGTCATCGGGGATTTCAATATGTAGATAGACTGGGAAAATCAGGTTGGCATTGGATCTCAAGAGAATGAATTTGTAGAATGCCTACGAGATGGCTTCTTAGAGCAGCTTGTGGTCAAGCCTACCGGGGAAAAGGCAATTCTAGATTTGGTATTGAGCAAAGAACCATGTGTGATTAGGAAGCTTAAAGTAAAGGAACTCCTAGGGGGGCAGGGACCATAATATAAAATCCAACTTGCAATTTGAGAAGGAGAAGATGAATTTCGATGCGTCTGTATTACTATCTCGTAAAGGTGATTACAGAGGTATGAGGGAGTAGCTGTCTAAAGTTGATTGGTTCTTGGTTTCTTGGTCCTCCAAAATATTCCAAATGGAATTTAAACTGGAAAGGGACCCTAGCAGGAATGACAGTGTAGCAGCAACGGCAGGAGTTTCTGGGAATAATTTGGAAGACATAGGATCTTTTCATCCCAATGAGACGACCGTGGCTGACAGGGAAGTCAAAGACAGCATAAAACTAAAAGAGAGGAACATAATGTTGCAAAAATCAGTGGGAAGCCGGAGGTTTGGGAAGCTTTTAAAAACCAACAGAAGGGAACAAAAAGACAACACTGAGAGAAAAGATGAACTATGAAGGTAAGCTAGCCAATAATATTGTATCGGATAGAAAAAGTTTCTTCTGATATATAAAGTAAAGAATAAAGAGGGATGATAATGTGGAATATAGAAATGGCAGATTAATTTAGCAAGTGGAACATTTCCCAATTGACAATTTACATCAAAATCGTCGCAATAATCAAGTCAGTAAAATCTTTAATTTGCTAACTAAGAGCAAGAATATAATTAACCAACAGATAAACTGAGCAAAACTAATTTTCGTGATGGAAGTTCAGCACAAGGTAGAAAAATCCCCAACATCTAAATACGTTGCGCCATTATCCATTTTTACCGTGGAAATCCCAAACAGTCTCCATCACGTACTTACCATTGACGCCTGGTAACACCGCAAACTTTACTGCAAGGTTCATTATCAGTTGCAGACTAGCCACCTTCAACAAGACATGATGAGAAAGAAAATGTCAAATAAGATCCTCTCAGTTTAATATCCTAGGATAATGTAATGTTTACGGTGGGGAATGACGGTGTACAACATCATTGTGGGGGGGCTGGAATTGACAACCCAAAGACCACTAATATGAACAAGGAAGTCTCAGGCTTCCCAGGATGTCATCACTGTGGTCCTTTTGACCGCACTCTTGAGCAGAACTTCTCATGGGGTTGATGGTTGGAATGTTAGCTTCCTGTTAGCTCATTGAGGAATCTGGAGAGGGAGCTGACCCAGGTTAGAACTGAGATAGATTCAGTGACTACATTTATTTCAGTGGAGAAGAATGGCTCTATCAGAGACAGGTGCATTATTCAACATATGATTATGGGGAAACCAAGCATGGAAGCAGGCCCTTCAATCCATCCAAGTCGCTACTGGCCACGAAGTACCCATTTTTCCACAAGACCCTAATGCATTTTATTTTTCACACATTCTCATCAACTCACACTCCCCAGATGCTAGTACTCACCCACAGAAGGGGCAATTTACCGTGGTCAATTAACCTACGAACCTGCGTATTGGTGGAGTGTGGCAGGAAACCAACACAGTGAGAATGTGCAGAATCGCCACAGACGGCACCAGAGGTCAATTGCATGCTGGTCGCTGCTATATCACCGCTGCCGTAACCTTGGTTTTTTTTTTTTACGTTGAATGATTGTATTCAATTGTTTACAAAGTGGTTTTCTCTCCCTCATAGGTTTTTAATACAGTCTATCCTCGTTATTATGGACCTCTTTAAAACAGATTTCAGTTATAACGGACAGAGTGTCACCACAGTAGTCAGACACCACTGTCTCTTTAAGAACACAGATTGCTAGTTACACTGTGGGAGCCCATTGAAATTGGCATGCAATTGCATCGATCAACACTGATGCAAGGATGGGGTAACTCAGTGGATAAGGCAGCATCTATGTCCAGAACACCTTGCACGCTCTTCAACAATAACAACTTTCGGTTTCCAGGCCCCCATTCATTCCTCTTTACCATGGACATCATCCCCTCTACACCTCCATCCCTCATCAGGAGACCTTCAGACCTTTTCGCTTCTTCCTCGAACAAAGACCCAACCAATTTCACTGCTAACACCCTCCTCTACTTAGTCGAACTTGTTCACAACCTCACCAACTTCTCCCTTGACTCCGCCCACTTTCTCCAAATTAAAGGCTTAGCCATGGCCACTCGTATGGACCCATCTATGGCTGCCCTTTTGTCAGGTATGTTGAACAGTCCTTAGTCCAGGTGCACAGGGGCCCTATCCCCCAACCCTTTCTCTGCTATCCCAACGGCTGCTTTGGGGATTAGCTCCTGCACCCATGCAGAACTCATGGACTTTATTAACTTCACCACTAACTTTCAACCTGCTTTCAAATTCACCTGGACTATCTCGGACACTTCTCTCTCCCCTCTCTCGATCCCTCTGCCTCCGTCACAGGAGACAGACTATCAACGGACATCTATTACAAACCTACTGACTCGCACAGCTATTTGGACCACACTCCTTTCCATTGCAAAGGTGCTCTTCCCTATTCTCAATTCTTCTGTTTTCACTGCATCTGCACCCAGTGTGAGGTGTTCCATACTAGTACAACTTTGATGTCCGCATTCTTCAGGGATAGTGGGTTCCTCCCTGCGGTCATAGATGGGACCCTCACAAGTGTCTCCTCTGTGTCCTGTAGTTCTGCTCTTCTCCTACCCCCAGATGCAACATGGACAGAGGTCCCTGGTTCTCACCATTCACCCTACCAGCCTCCGCATTCAACACACTATCCTCCGACACTTGTGTAATCTCCTAAGGGATTATTACATCACTAATCACATCTTCCCATCTCTATCCCTTTCCGCATTCTGTAGGAACCACTCCCTCCACAGCCCCTTGGCTCACTCATCCCTTCCCAACTAAACCACCCCCTTCCCCAGGTACCTTCCCCTGTAGCTACCTGTCCTAATACTGTCTCTCGAATCCATCCAGGGATCCAGGCAGGTTAAACAGAGTTTCACATGTACGTCCTCTAACCTCATCTACTGCAACTGGTGCTCCGGATATGGTCTCCTGTATATTCACGAAACCAAACATAGACTCGTGACTATTTCGCTGAACACTTACGCTTGGTCCTGGTTGCCAACCTTTTAAACTCCCCTTCCTGTTCCACACTGATCTTTCTGTCCTCGACCTCCTTCATTGCCAGAGTGAAGCCACGCACACATTTGAAGAACACAACCTCATATTTTGCTTCAGTACCTCACAACCCAGCGATATGAATACTAAATTATTTCATTTTAAGTAACGTTCACATTCCCCTCCATCTAGGCTCCTCTCTGGTCATTTTTAGCACTCCACTGAGCCGCAACAATCAAAGGCCAGCTCTGAAGATAAGATGCTGCTACTAGATATGTACTGTTGAGGTAGTGTGAATACGGCAGCTCATCCCACACATATAAACTGTCCCATAGAACTTTGTGCATTCCAGCACAGACAAGAGAGGGTCCAACAGGATTTGGATGAAGGAAGAGCTACCATCAACACTGGCCACTTCATCTCAACTAGGTAGATAGAAGACAGCAAAATTTACATTCCAGATTGGACATTTCCAAAGACATTGTTTCTCGTGATTTTGGATTGAAAGAGCTGAAGAACTGTTCAAGTAGTATCACAATATTAACACACCAGATTTAGACAATATTTATAACATGATGAAACACCGAGAATATCAGCAAGAAAAGGTTGACACCAAGCCTGTTGAGCACTAGGGTAATGACTAAAAGTTTGGTCAAAGAATTAGACTTGAAGTAGGGTCGATAAGGAAGAGATGGTGAGAGAGGCAAGAGATGGAACATTTCAGGGGGTTAAATCCAAATTCAGATATCCTAGAGTGGAAAGCCAACAAATGCTGCAGAGACAGAGAAACTGCAAGAAAGGGATGAGACCGTAGAAGAAAGAGGGCAGGAGGATATGTAGTGAAGTTGGCTGTGGGTATCAGTGAGTTTGTAGCAGATGTCTGTGGACAGTCTATCTCCTGAAATGGAGACAGAGAGATCAAGAAAGGAAAAAGAGATGTGACAAGAGTCCAAGTAAATTTGAGGGCAGCATGGAAATTGATTGAAGTTCATGAAATCAACAAATACTGCACATAGACACAAAAAGCTGGAGTAACTCAGCAGGTCAGACATTATCTCTGGAGAAAACGAATAGATTATGTTTTGGATCGAGACCCTTCTTCAGACAGTCTGGGGAAAGATGAATGATAGATATAGATGGTGATATAGCAAATGCAGGTGGCAGCACCAATGCAGTGGAAAACAAGTTGAGGTGGTTCTAGGGGTATATTTCGAACAAAGAGTATTCAATGTTGTGAAGGGAAAGGCAGGCCTAGCTAGATCCCATGTGAGTGCCCATGGCTGAGAGGAATCAAAAAAGGTTCCAACGGGTAAGGATATGTTCCAACAGGTGGATGTGAGAGCAAGTTGAGGAGAGGGTTGTTCGTTCTTTGTTCTAGGAAGAAATGGAGAGCACTAAGGCCTACCTGGTGGGGGATGGGGTGCAAAGATACTGGACGTCCATGGTATAGATTAGGAAGTGTGGGACAAGGCATTCGAATTTGTAGTATGAGGAAATGACTTCAGTAGGGCAAAATCAATGTAAATAAAGGTCTGGCCAGCTAGGGTACTCATGTCCATGGAATTGGGCTGGAGATTGAAACGGGCAGTGCAGGGTTTGGGAACAACTAGGGTGGTAGTTGGGGAGGGAACATTGTCAAAAGGCATGAGATCTGTGATGGATTGGGAGATAGTGGTCTGATGTTTGTCGGTGATGTCATGGTCAAGGGGTGGGTATGAGGAGTTGTACGAGAGGCCTTCAGCATGGTAGGGTTCTGTCAGCCAGATTGCATCAGCACCACCCTTGTCTGTTCCCTCCATAAACGCTGCCTGACGCTGATTTCCTCCAGAACTTTGTTTTTAACCCAATTCCACCATTTGCAGTTGCAGTCACATTCAGAACTTAGGTTGTTTATTATCTGGGACTACATGATCATCATCACTGCACAAGGTGTTGATCATGGACCTGAGAACTTGTTTCCATCATCCACTGATGATTCCCAGCACTTTCTGTTTGTATTTAAAATCTTCAACATCCTTTGAACCTTTGGCCCACAGTGTCCGTGCCAAAAATGTTGCCAAGTTAAACTATTGTCGCCTTTGCATGCACATGATCCACATCCCTCCCTATTCAGTGATGTGGAAGTATCTTCCTAAATGTTGTGATGAGACACTTTCAAGTTAAGTTCAGAAAGGATCTTGCCTATAAATCCATCATATGGCATCTGCCAAGTTCAGATTACTAGAATCGGCGTATTAAGATGCTGTCACACTGCGCCACCATAACGCTTACCTTCTGATATGATGACTGTTACTTTGATCACAGACTAATTTGAACCCAAGACTCAAGTGTCATCACAAACAAACAAGACTTAAAATCATGCAAGAAGATTTACTTACCGGAACAGGGCCAACATTAGTACGACCCAGAGTCAATTTCAGGCTGTACAAAAAGACAAAGTAAAAAAGCAGAACACCATTACATCACAAAGGGAATTGTCTGGATTTTTAACAATGTTTGTGCAATCTGACTTTAAACTCCTGGTGCAGTGATGTGAGGCAACATGCAACAAATATAATGGCAGCCTGGGTTTGTACTGAATACTTGAGATGGATACCATTGGATCACAGGCATGTTTAAACTATCGCACATTTTTCGATGCGCTGTTCTCTTTGCATCCTGAGATCCAGCCGTATCGCCACACCTCAGTGCACGCATGCCCTTGACCTCTCCCTGCAACAGCACCAACCCTTTCTATCTCAGTTCTGTCCTAGAACACAGTTCCACTTTATCCGTTGCCACATGCAGTGCCTCTACTTTCCTCTGGTCTCCCTCTCCCCCGTCCAGTTTCAGCCCTTGCTGTGTTTTCACCTCAATCCGTCTGATCTTCCCCTCTCTGATCCTAAACAGTGGCCACACTAACAAGCATTTTTTCTTGTTTTTGTCTATATTCACAGGGTCTGAGATCTGCTCAACATTGTCATAGATTCATAAATTCACAACTGGAATGCATGCAGGCTTGACATTGACATTATATTCACAGATATTTCTTCCAATATGCAGCCAAACACAATAAAGGTGGCTGTGGCACAAATGATAGCTTCTCATCGGAATAAGGAATGAGGAGCGGCATAGTGGTGCAATGGTAGAGTAGCTGTCTCACAGCTCCAGAGATCCGAGTTAATCCTGACCTTGAGTGCTGTCTGTGTGGAGTTTGCACCTTCTCCCTGTGACCATGTGGGGTTCCTCCAGGTGCTCTGGTTTCCTCCCATATCCTAATGATGTGTGGATTTATAGGCCAATTGGTGATATAAATAACTCCTAATGTGTACATGTGGGATAACAGAAGTCGTGTGAACCAGTGAGCGGTGGTCATTGTGGGTTTGACATGCCAACGGGCCTGTTTCCAGGCTGTATCTAAATTAACATAACATGCATAAAATAAAATAACATGCAAAATGTCACGTTTATCAGAGGAATGATGATATGATTATGATGATTAACTGATGCTACCTGATAACTTTGGAAAGAGATCATAATCAATTTAAATGGCATCGCGTCTCATGGCATATAATGCCTTGTTGCATGAAAAATGGTGATATTTCTTTATCTTTTCAATGTTTCAACTTTGGAAAGAGATCATAATCAATTTAAATGGCATCGCGTCTAATCATGGCATATAATGATCCTGATGAAACTGGCATTGACTGGGTGAGTTATATGTGAGCTCAATGGTGAAAATCAGTTGCGTGAACTTTATCTTATGCAATGCACCGACTGACAAATTCCACTCAATGTCACTAGACAGGAGTCTCAGACAATTTCTGGTGGATTAATCCTAATACAGATGTTGCATCCTCTCTGAAATTTGCGGACTAATAACGTACATCGACGGTCAAATTTAGATTTAGATCTATTGTACTCTACAGGACTTCGGTACTATATTAAGGACGTTGGGAAAGTTGCCGGGGAGGGGGTGGGGAGGGGGTGGACCGAGAGGAAATACAGCAAAAAAGTAATCAATAATGAAAGATGAGTTTGGCTATCAGTGAATGGTAATTGTTAGTTGTCAGTATAAAAGTTATGGATTGAAGCCCCAATCTAAACATTTGAACACATAATCTACACTAATTTTAACAATGACTGATTTTTAGCAGGGACAGCTCCATCCACAACTTCAGATGGTTAAAGATGTTTGAACATTTTGCCAATGCAGAGCAGGTCGTTTTTCCAGTGCCCCTCTGATGTGTATTTATTCTCCAATGCCAAGGATCTTCGATGTATGTTGTAATAACTTGTGTGGTAATTATCTTACCCCGCACAGACTGGGTCCATGCGAGGGCATGAATTGTCTTTCAGTTGTCTTTCCCTTACCTATTCAGTTGTACGGATCCAATCAGTTTCATCTGAGCGATACGCACACGAGCAGAGACACTCGCTTGCTGCAACAAGACAAAATAATCAAGGAGATTTCTCATGGCAATAGTTTTGCCAACCATAAAAATTTATGTACTACAGAAAAAGACGATTTTTGTACTTACAATATTCAGGACAAAAAGTGATGCGAGGGTTGAATTTGGCAGGACTGCGCACACGTCAAATGCTCCAAATGCTTGAACGTTGATGTGTTTTTTTGCAGCCTTCAGAACTGGCGATCGAGTGGCTCGCAGGCGCAATTCTATTGGCATGTTAGGATAGAGCTTTGCCAGCTGTTGAGATGTATATTCTATTAATATGTAGGTCATTAACATCATTTTCTCCACAGATTGTGCCTGATCTCTAAGCATCAGTATTTTATGTTATTTTTATTTCATGTTTCCGGAACCTGAAGAATTTTTCTCTGGTAATGTTTGTCTTTCCCATCATAGAGTAACGTGCAAAGAATAGTGATGTGATAACAATGGTGCTATGGGATAAGGAGCGTTTAATATCAAACAAGAGTTTGCAAACCCATGGAACACTTACCCGAGGTACGATTACACTGAAGGACTTTGTGTTTAATCTGACAGGCGATATATTCGGAATCTGGGGAAAACAGAAAGGAATTAGCCAATTTTCTGGGGGGTATTTTGTGTGACTGTATCAAACATCATACATACATAAATTCTTCAAAGGCAAGTGTGGTGAAATAGTCAGTGTGGATTTCAAATCTCATCTGCAATTCTGAGATTGGATTTATAAATCACTGCAGATTTCATTGACAAAAATCTGGAGCATTATTAAAGTTATTGCAAAAATATATAGTATTTCTAAAGAACTCATTCTCCATTAATAAATCTAGATTTACTGAAAGTAAATAATCAATATACCAGTTCTGCCTCCTAACCTATACTTCATCTTCATTTCATATTTTCCACTTAAAGTAAAGTAGAGGTATGTCACGGTGTTGCAGTGGTAGAGTTCCTGCCTTACAGCGCTTGCAGGTTCGATCCCGACTACGGGTGCTGTCTGTATGGAGTTTGTATGTTCTCCCCATGACCGTCGTGGGTTTTCTTCGAGATCTTCGGTTTCCTCCCATATACCAAAGACGTACAGGTATGTAGGTAAATTGGCATGGTAAATGTAAAATGTGTCCCTAATGTGCGTAGGATGGTGTTAATATGTGGGGATCGCTGGTTGTCGTGGACCAGGTGGGCCGAAGGGCCTGTTTCCGCGCAGTATGTCTAAACTAAACTAAAGGAAATGTACTACAGCGAATCAGCCTACCCGAGAGTCTTTGGGATGCGGGAGGATGTTTGAGCCTCCAGGCCAAACCCATGTGGCTGCAGGGAGAACATGCAAACTCCTGTCAGACAGCACCGAAGGTCAGGACTGAACCCTGGTCACTGGAATAGTGAGATGGCAACACGACCTGCAGAACCATTGTGCCTCTCTGCCAATTGATGAACCATGGAAACAGGCCCCATAAATCACCAGACATTGCTACCCCTTGTTGCTCTGTGACAAAACAAAGCTCATATTCATATAATAATTTATTATTTTAAAACAATGCCATTGTTCAAATAAGAGACAATTGAAAATGGAGTAAGTTTCTGACAAGAAGGTGCATTATTTGTTACTCCTTCCTCGCACAGTGACATGAAACCAGCAGCCTGGAATTTGGAGTAAGAACAACAGTGAAACCATCGACTCCTCAATGATGCCATGAAGTAAATCAGGCAGCAATGATCAGTGTTCCTTATAGACGTAATCAAAGATGGAATCAGACTGTCCAATGCTCCCCCACTCGCGTCACTGCACAGGTGATAACGAGTGCTTGGAATGGGGTGTCCAGTGCATCTTTAGAGTAATTGTGATCGGCAGGTGAATGGAGCCTCAGTGTTGCACCTCCGCATAGTTTCACAGCAATCTACTGCAGAAACCCACATCCAGTTGTGAATGTAAATCTTGAATAAACGCTGTAAGAATGTTCTGTGAAGGTAAAATGGGTGGCCAGATGGACTGGATTAAAACATAAAATCGCTGCTGACCAAAGTTGCTGAAAATGTAGCTGCAGGTTTCAGGAAGTTGTGGTCAGGAGAAATACACATTGTCTTGCAGTTACTGAATATTCGCGACTAGGGTAATACCTGCACCCGTCTGACTGAGATGGCTGGCTCTCAGAAGTCTGAGGAGTATATAAACCGCCGCGCCTGGAAGGCTGAGGAATGTACCTGTCTGAGGTCTAGTATTGTTCCACTAAATAACATCTCCTTATATGTACGTACCTGTTATCCTGACCACTGCGTACGTGTCTGTTGCTTGATTGGGGAATGTGGGAGGTGATAAACCATAGCATTAAAGTATATAAAGATTTACGAATAAGGGCAGAGAGCTCGACTTTTTGCTAGGTTGTTAACCTGTGTGAAGACTCCTGCTGATTAAACGTACATTTAACGTAACCCCGGTGTCCAGTCGATTATTGTCGAAACAACCGATGTAAGAGAAAAACGGGACTCACACAGTGAAAATAATAACCTCGTTCGTATACACTGGGGCAGTGAAAGGATGGCTTTTACCCACCATTTTATCAGTGATTTTCATTTGTAAGATCCCAGCTTCATAATACACAAATCCTGCTGAGTTAGCAAGGAAATCAGATATTCCCAAGTACAACATGCGACTGGACTGACTGGGAAGGCTGATTGGAGGTGGCTTGAAGGGAGGATTTTTATTTTTTCCCACTCTGTAGAATTGACCCTATAAAAAGAATTAGATGTCAAAGCTCAGATACTGCAAGAAGTCTCAAAAGGCACAGATAATGGAAAGAGCTGATCAATAACATTGTTTTTAACAACCGCCTGTCCATTTTCAAACTTCTGAATATAAACTTCTGTTGCCGGTTGAACCTTAGTTTGAACGAGACAACAAGGTCACAGACCATCCCTGCCTTGGACCTAATGTGAACCAAAGAACAAGATTCTAGAGATGAGTGGGTTACTGTTCCCACAGTTCTTGGAACAGTAGGGTCAAAATCTTACGGATGTCATGGTCAGAATTGTTTCTCTAAATAATGTCAAGGTGATGGACAAAGTGCAGTTTAGAAGCTTTTCTTAATTAACATTAAGCTTTTTAAATTTAGGTCAGCTTCTGTTGTGCTAGAAAACTGAGGTTACCAATAAGCCTGGATAGTGAATATCTATCACGAGATCACTGGTAACTTACAGTATAAATAGAGAACTCAAAAGCAGTCTTGGATAAGTCTAAAGGCAACAGAACTATGAAACAGCACAAATATCAACCCATCCAACTGCCCATGTACACTCGCATCACCCTCCCCTTCCCTCCCCTCCCCAGGAGTCAGGGCCTACCTTAAAATCCAGGTCCATGGCGTTATTTGAAATTTTAATTTGATTAACCAGTGAATAGTCAACCTCAGCAAATGGGTTAATTTTGAACCTTACTAAGAACAGAGGGAAAAGAACATGAAATATAATGAGGTTACCAATAAGCCTGGATAGTGAATATCTATCACGAGATCACTGGTAACTTAAGTATAAATAGAGTGTAAATGCATTTCGTTCTCTCTGTACTGTACACTGACAATGACAATTAAAATTGAATCTGAATCTGAATCTGAATAATGTGTAAGGAGGAACTGCAGAAGCTAGTTTACACCAAAGTCTTACACTGGACCCGAAACGCCACCCATTCCTTCTCTCCAGAGATGACGCCTGACCCGCTGAGTTACTCCAACATTTTGTGTCTATCTTCAACATTAAATATAAAATATCAATACAAAAGATTTGAAATTCGCAAACCAGATTGTTTTTTTGGCTGCCACCAGGGTGAAAGTTGAGGACTGCATATGGCTTCTGTTCCAGGTCTACGTGTGGACTTTTAGTGGCACAGTTAGTCTGACTCATGACCTTCCCCAGCTCTTAATGAGTTGAGATGATAACAACCAAGTTTGGCAGTGGCTCACACGATGAGCTTTTGCTTTAGTCCATATCAAGTCTGTTGCCAGGACGTTCTCTTTCAGTTTCTAGTACACATCGCTAACTTCAGCAACAGTCTGGCTGTTGTTGAGGTCCTGATCCTTAACGATGAGTATTGGTTCTTTCACCACCAGAACCTGTCTTCCACTCCATGTTGAGATTTATATCCCAAGGTTTAAGGGCCTGTCCCACTTGGGTGTCATTGTAATTTTGTGAATCTGTAATTTCAGTACATGCACCATCTCCAATCTTGTCTAATCCCTCCTCGTTTAACCAGGTGGCCCCAGATACTCCCCCAGCTGTGCACTTGTCCTCATGCCCCCCTTCTCTCTGAACAACTACTATCGCCCCCCCCCACCAAACCTCTCCTTGGCCTCCGTCTACTCACCTGCCCTCCTCCGACCCCAACCCCCACCCTTGTCGTGTCTTCACTTTCATCATCCCCCCCCCCGTATGCTTTTGGAATGTGGGAGGACACCAGAGCACCCAGAAAAAAACCCATGTGGACATAGGGAGAACATACAAACTCTGTACAGACAGCACCCATAGTCAGGATCGAAACTGGGTCTCTGGCAATGTAAGGTAGCAAATCTACCACTGTGCCACTCACTCTGCTGCCCTAATGCTACATAAGAAAAGACATATATATTCTTCTACCCATTCCAATCCGTCTGTCCTTGGCCATCTCCATTACCAGAGGGAGGCCTCGTAAACTGGAAGAACAACCCCTCGTATTCCCCTTGGGAAGCTTCAATCCAATCGCATGAATGCTGAATTCTCCAATTTCAGGAATTCAATCTTCCAACACCTTTGTTTCTGCATCCTCCCCTCCCCCCTAAGCCAGATTCTTTACACTCCTCCATCCATTCATCGTCCACCTCTCCCAACTCAAGATCTCTCATTGGTCTTGCCTTCCCCCTCCTATTCATTTCTACCCACCATTCTTCCCTTTGGTAATACATTTCACCCCCCCCCCACCTTTTGTTAATCAGATCTTTTCTTCTCTACTTCCCACCTGTAGCCTTGGCTACTATCTTCACCCTTTTCTACCCCATCCAACTTATCTGCCAATCAACCCCTCCTTTCAATTGCCAACTCTTGCCCCACCACTTCTCCTCACTTCTTTCTACCTGCGTACTCTCCGTTCTACCCCATCAGTCTAAAGGAGTCCCAACCCAACATGACTTTGGTCCATTTTCCGCCATGGATGCTGTTGCCCAAGTGGAAGATGGGCCCAGTGGGTTGGATGGTCTCCGTTTGCAATGTAACAACTTTGCATCGGTACTTTTCCCTTCAGCAACAAACTCTGAAGATCAATAGCACTTGCATGAGGTTGCCTTTGAACAGCACCTGGACTTCACCTGCACCCGGCACCACATTGTGACAACACTTCATCAATGCTCTGTGTCAACGCTATCCCAAACACCTCAATGAGTCTCCCACCGGTAGACTTGGACTCAGGATTCCTCCCCATTTGCTCTTCACATTTACATAACTTCAGCAACAGTCTGGCTGTTGTTGAGGTCCTGATCCTTAACGATGAGCATTGGTTCTTTCACCGCCAGAACCTGTCTTCCACTCCATGTTGAGATTTATATCCCAAGGTTTAAGGGCCTGTCCCACTTGGGTGTCATTGTGATTTTGTGAATCCCCAAATCCTGGGACGCTGCACGCGTAATGCACGCCATGCGCGCATCACATGCGTGTCATGACGCGCGCGTTGTGCTTCGTAACGCGTAAATGATGTCGCGCAAATGACGCCCAACTTCTTTATGTTGTCACCTATGTATCCAGACCTTCCATCCTTTTCAAATTACCATACAAATGTTGTAATCTCATCTTCACTCCCCATATAGCATTGACAAAGCTAGGCTCAGTCATCTTTCTCTTTCAATACACCCCTGTTGACATTTTCCAGTTCTCCGGTCTGCATTCCTCCTCAGAAACCAACCCCGCCCCTCGATCTAGCCCCATGGCCAACACCTTAATTGCCTTCAAAATGTTTCTAAGTCAATGGCCATTAATTGTTGGGTATAGGCTTTGGTTCCTGTCACTATCTCCGGAGAGAGCTCGGAATTCACAGTCATCCCATCTTTTGAGTGAAATGTTAAATTCAGGCCCACAATTAAAATAAGCTGCCACTGTTTCAATTGCCCTTTCCCTTGGATTCTATCAATTCTTATTTCTCAAACAATACCGCTAAAGGCCATCTTGCCATTGGTAGCTGCACCAACGATATGCCACAAATGGACTGGTCTCAAATTTATATTTAATTGGTTGCAGAGCACTTTGAGATATCATTCAAGGGCGACACAAGAAAGGTGCTGGAAACTGGAATAAAAAAAAACAAACTGCTGGTGAAACAACAGGTCAAACATGGGCAGAGAGGAGAAATGATTGACATTTCAGGTGAAAATCCTGCATCGATCGAGAGGAGAGACGGCCAGTATAGAGGGCCGAGGGGGAGAGGTGACACAGGAACTGAGGAGGTGGGGGGGGGAGGGGGGGGGGGGGGGGGGGGGGGGGGAGTGGATGGTTTTGGGACAGAGTTAGATGGGTGATATGTGGAGGTAATCAAGAAAAGGCCGATGAAGCCAGGTGGGGGGAGGGGAGAGCGGGGGTGGAGACAGCTTCTGGAGAAAAGGAAGCAACCATCTTGAGAGAGGTTTTGGAAGGCGATGGAAGAATGAGGGAGAATGTAAAACAACATACTTTTCATGTTCTTTAGATTCTTTTCCAACCCACGGAGTGCACTGGAGATTTTAGGACAAATCTGTATCAAAGAAATAGTAAATGACAATGAGGAGATGACCATGTTTGATACAGGCTCCACCATGAGTTATACAGCTCGAATGCTGTGTAAGTTAACAGCACAAATATTCAATATGAATGGTGAGGGAAGCTGACCTACCTGTTTGGTAAGAGCTTTCCGAATGGGTTTCTCGAGGAATTTGCGGAACAGATTATACAACCATCTGCAAAGCACAATTTTACTTGGTGAAAACAAAATAAATCTTACCATTGTGCAGACACACTCTCAAATACAAAAAAAGCATAGGTTAAGTGTGAAGGTAATATGTTACCTGTAGACTACGTTTGTGTGAATAAATTATTCCACTTCATCATTAAACCTAACGTGATACCAGCCAGTCTGAGTTACTCCAGAAATACCAGGAACTCAACAACCCAGCCAGGTCTGACAGAGGTTTACAGTACATGCACCATCTCCAATCTTGTCTAATCCCTCCTCGTTTAACCAGGTGTCCCCAGATACTCCCCCAGCTGTGCACTTGTCCTCATGCCCCCCTCCTCTCTGAACAACTACTATCGCCCCCCCACCAAACCTCTCCTTGGCCTCCGTCTACTCACCTGCCCTCCTCCGACCCCAACCCCCACCCTTGTCGTGTCTTCACTTTCATCATCCCCCACCCCCCGTATGCTTTTGGAATGTGGGAGGACACCGGAGCACCCAGAAAAAAACCCATGTGGACATAGGGAGAACATACAAACTCTGTACAGACAGCACCCATAGTCAGGATCGAAACTGGGTCTCTGGCAATGTAAGGCAGCAAATCTACCACTGTGCCACTCACTCTGCTGCCCTAATGCTACATAAGAAAAGACATATATATACTTCTACCCATTCCAATCCGTTTGTCCTTGGCCATCTCCATTACCAGAGGGAGGCCTCGTAAACTGGAAGAACAACCCCTCGTATTCCCCTGGGGAAGCTTCAATCCAATCGCATGAATGCTGAATTCTCCAATTTCAGGAATTCAATCTTCCAACACCTTTGTTTCCGCATCCTCCCCTCCCCCCTAAGCCAGATTCTTTACACTCCTCCATCCATTCATCGTCCACCTCTCCCAACTCAAGATCTCTCATTGGTCTTGCCTTCCCCCTCCTATTCATTTCTACCCACCATTCTTCCCTTTGGTAATACATTTCACCCCCCCCCACCTTTTGTTAATCAGATCTTTTCTTCTCTACTTCCCACCTGTAGCCTTGGCTACTATCTTCACTCTTTTCTACCCCATCCAACTTATCTGCCAATCAACCCCTCCTTTCAATTGCCAACTCTTGCCCCACCACTTCTCCTCACTTCTTTCTACCTGCGTACTCTCCGTTCTACCCCATCAGTCTAAAGGAGTCCCAACCCAACATGACTTTGGTCCATTTTCCGCCATGGATGCTGTTGCCCAAGTGGAAGATGGGCCCAGTGGGTTGGATGGTCTCCGTTTGCAATGTAACAACTTTGCATCGGTACTTTTCCCTTCAGCAACAAACTCTGAAGATCAATAGCACTTTCATGAGGTTGCCTTTGAACAGCACCTGGACTTCACCTGCACCCGGCACCACATTGTGACAACACTTCATCAATGCTCTGTGTCAACGCTATCCCAAACACCTCAATGAGTCTCCCACCGGTAGACTTGGACTCAGGATTCCTCCCCATTTGCTCTTCACATTTACCACCAGATGTATTTATTAAGACACCATTAAATATTTCATGTGTCCATTTGCCATGGTCTTTGAAATCCTCAGCAGGTCAGCCAGCTTCCATGAGGGGCAGACTGAGCTATAATTCCAGGTTGATGGTATTGCATGTTTGATCTTCTACTTCTGTGTCGTTGTGATTGTGACAACTAAGCACTAAGCAAAGGACTCATTCGAGTCATAACCTCTGTGGGTCAGAAGAGTTAAGTGGGAAATAATGTATGAGGTGGATGATTTTCCCATCTCAATATATGGTGACCTCAAGAATACAAGACTACTGGCATCCCCAACTCAGCTCTTCCCTCAGTCCTTCTCTCTCCCTCTTTCTTCTCCTTTATCAGCCTCCATAGTCTTACAACACAGCATATTGACCCACTGCCCACCGCTTACTGTAATCCCACTTAATTCATGTATTCACCATTCAACCAATACTAGACTAAGTGGCACCCGTTAGATCCCAGCAACACAGCTGGTCCCCCAATGCAATATTCCACCTCTCCACCAATTCCAATATTGGTGGCCAGTGGGGGGAAGACTTTCTGGAGTGCTATTATGGGTGTTGTGGGCTGAAGGGACTGGTTTCCAGAGGGCTAGTATGGACATTGTGGGCCGAATGTATTCTTGGGCTGGCGGCTCAGTCACTCAAGCCTGTTGAGCTGGCAGCTCATTCACTCATGGCTGGTGGGCTGGCAGTTGACTCACGGCTAGTCCTTGAAATTCCAATTCAAGCAGGGTGCAAGGCCACCAAATTCAAGAGCAGTTTCATACCATTTCAAGCCAGGTGCAAGCCACTAAAGACAGCGAGTCGTGACCTCTCCCTTCCCATCTTGCTGAGAATGAGCCACGCCCACACTTCCGGGTTTAATAGTCCCTCCCCCTCCCACCAGAAGGGGCGTGGCCTTCACACCATGATTGACAGGAAAGACAATCTCAACATAGTTTGAACAGTAATAAGTCTTTTATTTTTCATCCATGGGAAAACTCCTCAGCACCTGATGAGCAGAGGGGGACTGAGTAAGATGGCCAAAAATCACAACCGCACGTTGTAGCGTTTTTTTTTCTAAAATCAATATAAAGCGTAAACAGGAAGTGGTCAAGATTAGACTTTTAATTATATAAAAACAAGGCAACTTTAATTAGGCAAGGCAACTTTAATTAGGCAAGGCAACTTTAATTAGGCAGCACAGCTTTAGCATTTCCAAACCAAAGGTAACACAGCTTTAGCATTTCCAAACCAAAGGCAACACAGCTTTAGCATTTCTAAACTATATTTTCAAACCACATTAAGGGCACTGACAGGTCAGTAAAACCACTCACAGTTTAGTAGACATGTGTTCAGTGTTATTCTTAGCTCAGATTGAGAGACATGACCCTCTCGCTCCCCTTGCAGAGACTGACTAAGGCACTCAACACTTCTGGGTTTTATAGTCCCTCTGGAAAGGGCGTGGCCTTCAGGAGAGAGAATCTCAACATTTTTTAAACACTAATAACTCTTTTATTTTCCATTGATGGGAAAAATCCTCTTGTCCTGCACAGCGGAGGGGGACTGAGTAAGATGTCCAAAAATCACAGCCGTAAGTGGCAGCGTTTTTTCTAACATCAATATACAGAACAGGAAGTGGTCAAGATCAAACGTTTAGTAATACCCTGTATAGGTACCATGACTGATTATCCTATTGACCAACACATCTTTGGGATGCGAGGGGATCCAGAGCATCAGCGGGAATCCCACATGGGAGAATGGTTAAACTACACACAGACAGCGACTGGGGTCAGGATCGAACCTGGATCACAGCCGCGGCTCTACAAGTTGCGCCAAAAAGGCTGCCGTTTCTGGAGATCTCAAAAGACAGGAAAAGAGCCAGTGTTATCCAGCCCAAACCATTGATTCTGCTTCCTTTTCCATGGATGAGACCTGATCCCCTGAGTAGGAACAGCATTTTGGGCAGTTTCCATTAAATATCTGACAGTCAGCAAGGTGCAGGGTATTGCATAGTTTGCTGGCAATTTATTATGGAATTGGCTTTTCTATTATACCAGATGGATTCCTCTCCCTGATACCCAGAATCAACGTCATGGAGCTATATGGCACAAAACAAACGTTTTGAAGCAAAGATGAAGAAAACAAGCATGTCCAATTTCTCCTTGTAGCTAACACCCTCTAGTCCAGGCTCCATCCTGGTAAATCTCCTCTGCACCCTTTCCCAAATCTCCGTGATGAAGCTGAATTTTAGTAAAGAATATAAGAAGATATTAAATTGGTTTCTGGGCTAGTTTACAGCTTATATTTAGTCTCAAATTAGGCTTGCCTCGGGTTGCGGGGTGTGTGAGATAACATTGTCTCCCAAGTGAAGGAGCTAGAGAGATATCTTCACAGTGAGATGCCATAAACCAAATAACCAATGTTTATGGGGGAGGAGGCAATAAAGGAAGAGAGGAATAGACAGTCACATCTTTGTAAACAAATAACCTATGTTTATGAGGGACCAAATGACAGAGGAAGCAGCGGAACAGAGCTAGGGTGGTCTATTTGGAGATAAAACAAATGGACAATGTTTTTAGTATATCTTGTACCATGTAAAAAAAAGGGTTTGATGTGATGCACCCTTTTCCAGTACTCCCAGACTAATGTCTGTGGAATGTGATAAGGGGACCCTATTTAAAGCCTGTTGGTAACATCAAGTGTCCACTCTGGAGTTCTCCCTCCCTTTCCCGATGTTAAGTAAAGTTTTGAACTGGTCCGCCAAACCGTTCCTGTATTGGAGCAACCCATCCGGACCTTACAACACATTATATCCAAATACATCCAAACCAAAGTCCTGTGAAGCTGCATCATGATACGAAACACCATGGGGGTGAGAAAACAAGAGCGCAAGAGAAACCTTAAATATTCAGAGGTTTCTATTCTAAATGACTGTGTACATTACCGTTTTCTTTTGGTGAACCTGACCCGTACTTTCCCAATATTGGCTGAGCAGGCACGGCTTTGGAGAGCTGGGCGGCCAGTGCTGTCACGGGTCATTCCTATCGTCTGTGATATTGACAGACGACTCACAGACACGTCAAATGATCCACTCGTCCGACTGTGAGGAGATATGAGGAAATGCCATAAGTCATCAGATAATTAACCATTGGAAGACAAACTTACTAATGAACGGAGATGCAATGCTCTGCCAGTATTTATTGTCCCTGGCATTAAACCCCACTTTATGTTGATCCAGAGAGATATAGTTTTGAGAAGTTGGTATTCTTGTGGGAATTGCATAATATTTGCTTCAGAGAAACTGTTTTTTCAGCCCATCGGTTTTATGCCAGTGATTATGCTGTCCCATGAATCTCATTTCCCCTCATCCAACCACCATAAGATCCAACTATGATGGAGCTGTTGATCAGTCATTCCAGTCTATGTCCTGCAGCAGTCACAGAGCTAAGGTCCGGGGAACCCACTGCCAGAGTTCTTTGGGAACTCCTGGCCTGATATCACCGGTCTTTTCAAGCACGCGCCAAGTTTGATGTGGCTTGTTAATTACATTACAATGATTTATTGTGTAACTCGATAAGTCTACACACTTTGCTCCCACCACCTTCCGGGTGAGTTGGTCAGTCTGTAGACAGCTCCATAACTGCCTGGGATTGTCTGCCCCAACTGCAAGTGGAGTTTCAGATGTAAAACACGGCTTAAAACACAGGACAGGCAACATTCACCAAACACCAAGGGAATTCTCTTGAATGATTGCCTGCCTGACAATCAGCTTGGTCATGCGGAGAGCAGAGTATGGAGCCCTGGGTGGAACATGATGCGAGTAAGCTTCCAACTCGAGGCCTCCAGGAGAGAGGGAGTGAAGCAGTCTGATAACTTGGGCATGGAGGGAAGTGCCTGGGGGAGTTGGAGCCTTGCAACTAATCTGCCTTTTTTAAAAGATGGAATTTCATGGTTAGATTAAAATCCCCAATACTCTTTCCACAAAATTGTTTATAATTTACAAGCTCATTGGATTAAAGAAATATATTGCAGTAGGCACTGAATTGGATGTTTTGCAATAGCTCTAGCAATCAAATGTTGTATCTTCTCCAATTATCGATGATAGAACTTGCATCACAAAATTAGATCAGACAAGGGAGACACATTAACGCTGCCTAAAGATATTAATGACAGATTTTTACAATGCTATCAAAAACTGTACTCATCTAAAACGACAGAACAATCAGCAGGAATGGAAACATTTTTACAGAAATGTAATCTTACGGGTTTAAATCTGAAAGAGAGAGAATTACTAGGTGCTGAAATTACGGTAAAATAAATCGAAGTCAATTAGATCTTTAAAAAATGGATAGGCTGCAGGTCCTGATGGCCTAAGCTTTGAATTTTATTAAAAAAATTATGATCTGATATCTCCACGTCTACAGACACTATACACATACGCTTACACTCAACAGAAACTACCAGAAACTCTAAATGAATCTACAATCACACTTACAGTATACCAAAAACTGATAAGGATCTTGAAGACCCAGGTTCATATAGAGCAATAGCCATCTTAAATACTGATCAGAAAATATTAACCAAAATCCTATCTCATAGATTGAGCTTAGTGGTTAACAAATTAATACACCGCAACCAAACAGGTTTTATTCCAAACCGTTATTTATTTTAAAAACTGAGAGGACTATTCAATATTATATACTCAAATAGAATTCCTAATGCAGATCTAGCAATTATTTCGTTAGATGGTGAAAAAGCATTTGACCAGGTAGAATGGTCATATTTATTTTCGGTGATGGAAACATTTCAATTGGGAGAGAAGTACTGTACATGGGTTAAACTGTTATATTCTAACCCAACAGCTAGAATATTAACAAACCAAATGTTATCAACTAAATTTAATCTTTCTAGAGATTGTAGACAAGGATGTTCACTATCCCCACTATTAATTGGTCTTGCAATTGAACCATTAGCAGAAAGCTTTAGAGCCCATCCAGAAATACACGGGTATAACACTAAAGACACAAGGAATAAAATCTCTTTATATGCAGATGATGTATTAATATATATTACAAAGTTAGAAACTAGTATTCCAAATCTATTAAATCAAATAACTCAATTTGGTCAGTTTTCAGGATATAGAATTAATTGGAATAAAAGCGAAATCATGCCAATAACAAAACTCAATTTACATGCATTACAACAATCCCCTTTTAAAATAGTTAAAGATAAACTTAAATATTTAGAAATATATGTAACTAAGACATATACTTCTTTATTTAAATTAAACTTTCCACCCTTACTGAATAAACTACATAAGCATATTCAGTATTGGAAAACACTTCCCATTTCAATGCTTGGTAAAATTAATACTATAAAAATGGTCTTCTTACCGCAACTACTATACCTATTTCAATTAATTCCGATATATATCCCCAATTTTTTTTTAAAAGCCGATTCCATTGTTACAAGCTTTATTTGGGATTATAAGAATCATAGAATAAGCAAAAAACATTTATGTAAATCAAAGATAAATGGAGGTTTAGCCTTGCCAATTTTTTTGTTTTATTTTTGGGCAGTCCATATTAAAAATATGAATTTCTGGCTGGAAAAAATGGATCAGCAACCAGATTGGTTAAGGATGGAAAAGGAAGACTGTTTACCTTTTGAAATCGGTTCGATTATGTTTGCTCCCACAAAACTGCACAAAAAAACCTAAAGGGAAAATCCTATAATACATAGTGGAATACGAATTTGGAAACAACTAAAAACAGCTTTAAGATTGGATAATATACCACTATGTCTTCCCATTGTAAACAATCCTTTATTCAAACCATCCATGTTGGATAAAGGTTTCACCCAATGGAAAAATTACGGAATTAAAAAGATTGATTATAGGAAAGGCATTGTTCTTTCCTTTCAAGAGTTACAACAGATCTATGGACTACACTCAAATAATTTATTCAGATATCTACAAATTAAAGATTATGTTAAATCTAATACACAAGTGTATAGGACTAGGGAACCAGAAATTATTGATGAATGTTTGAATAAGCATCCTAAAACTGAAAAATGAATAACGTATATTTATAACACCCTTTTAGACAGTGAGGTACCATCGATGGAATTATATAGATACACATGGGAAAATGAATTAGGTCAACCTATAACAAAATATATTTGGGTCGAAAGTCTACAATATATACATCAATGCTCGTTTAATGCCACACATGCTTTAATACAATTTAAATTCTTACACAGATGATTTTACTCCAAAATAAAACTAAATAGAATCTTCCCACATATTTCTCTTATTTGTGATAAATGTCTGAACCTAGAGGCCAATTTAACACATACTTTTGCAAATTGTACAAAAATTAAAAATGTCTGGATTGATATTTTTGGAATAATTTCTGAAGTTGTTAATACTAAATTGGATCCAGACTCAAAACTAATAATACTTGGAATATCAGAACAAAGTTTAACACTCACAACAAGCCAAAGAAACATCCTCGACTACAGTATAATAACTGGGAAAAAATTAATATTAAAATTTTAGAAAGGCCCTATAACCCCCACAATTAAAATGTGGATTGTGGAAATGTCAGAGACCCTAGATCAGGAAAGAATTAGACTTGCCTTAATGGACAAACAAGAATTTTTTGTTAAAATATGGTCTCCATTCAATAATTATTTGAAGGGATAGATTGGCCCAGCACGGAAACCCAACTGAAGCTTGAACTCAGGATTAGATGAAAAGTTATACTTTATAATCTATGAACCGATCTCTAATGACGTATTATTAATAATTCATTCCACTTTTTTTTCTTTTTTGACATTTGTAATTCTTTTTTTTTCTTTCTCTCTCTTTCTATCTATATAAAAAAAAAACTAGAAGCAGAATCAATCCACAATTGAAAACTTTAATAATGTATGATTGATGTACATGAAAAGTGTTTTACTATAATATGTAACTATACTCTACCATAATATGTTTGCTTCTAATAAAAATATAACAAATGAAATTAAACAAACAATAAAACAAACTTGCATCACATCCTTCAAATTCATTTTATAAAGTGCTGCAGCGACCAATAGCAGGTAGAATGATAAGAGTTGAGCAACAGCCTCTGTTCCCTTGGGCAAGGGAAGGTAACAGGAGACAGATTACAGCAGCTCTTCAAAATTCCCTAGTCCAACACGAAACAGAGAGTGGACAGCACCCTGGAATTGATCAAGTTACTCCATAAAGATCAGAAGAAAAATAACCAAAGTTAAAACAAAGACGGAATACTTACAAAAAGAACTTTTTAACTCTAAAGTCACCCTTCACGCCAATGAAACCATTTGTGATGGAGAGCTGAATGCCCCGGCCAGCAGAGAATTTCAGAGTAGACTGCGGTAAACCCAACTTGTAAATGCGTATCCTGCAGACAAGATTGGTGCAATGGGTTAACTTTATATTCTCATCATAGTTAGAGACGGACAGGTTCAAGGGAGAAGTAGTTTTAAAGAGAATGCTGTTTTTTTTTAATTGATTATTTTTATTTTTATTTACAGGAATTTAGATAAAAATCAAACTCACAGTACATTTAAAATGCAGATACTAGGAACACAAGATGAGCATTAGAATTCTCTGGTAAACAACATTAAGCTGCATTTGTCACAACTCCGCCTTTTTGAAATATAGATGTCTTCCAACATGGAAAGTTTCATATATGATTGATCCATTTCAGGTTTTGGTCATCCTAGAACACTCTACAGTTAATGGAACATAGTCAATATTTTTTGTTTTTGCTGATGTGTTACCTAAATATTATATTTTATCTAAAAACCGTCAGTGTTACTTTCCTTCAATATCTGTCAGGAATTTGTGCTCCATTCCTGAATTCTAGCTGATCCTTAAATAGTGCTTGAGGTTTGTTCACTGTGACCACGCACGCACCCCTCATTCCCCTCACTTCCACCTATGTTCCTCGGGCTTCACAATTTGCACTTCTATCTTTATGCACTGAGTCTGTCTTTTCGTCTCTTTTGTTACTTTTAGTGTGTTTTAAAAAGTATGTGTTAATGTTCTCTGGTTTGTTTTATGTGGGGGCTGGGTGTGGGGGGGTCAGGAAAAACCTTTTTTCAGTCTCTTACCTTGCCGGAGATGTGATATTTTCTCCGGTGGCTTTGCGGCCTAACATCATGGAGATGGCGGCCTTGCTCGAGAGTGACTTTGAGCCCCACCGCAGGGCCGTGGACTTACCATCGGAGCCTGCGATCCTTTGCCTGGGATCGATGCTCCAACCACGGCCTGCAGATTTCACCATCGAGGAGCTCACAGTCTCGGGTAGAGACTGATGTCAGGAAGCTCCAAAGTCGCAAGAGGTTCGACTAGCCCCGAAAAAGAGAGATTTCAGATTGATGTCATTGGGTTTAACTTCAGGAGAGTTTTGCAGAGAGGGGAACTAATTGAAACCTATAAAACCTGACTACACAAACATTGGTCGGTGTTGCAGACATTGAAGAAGGCTGTCAAAGGATACAGCTGGATATGGATGATCAGTTACAAATATGGATGGTGAAATGGCAGATAGATTATAATTCAAGCAAATGTGAGGTGAGATGTTGCACCTTGGGAGGTAGAATGTAAGAATGTAATGTTCAAGGCAAGACCATTTTGGATCATTGCTGTATCATGTCAATATCTGCTTGAAAGTGGCAACACAACTATATAGAGGGTAAAGAAGGCAGAAGCAATGTTTATCTTCAGTGGTTGGGGCATAAGAATCAGGAACTAATATTGCAGCTTCCTCAAACTTTTATTCTGCTGCATTTGGGTATTGTGTGCAGTTCTGGTTGCTCCATTACAGGACAAATGTTGACGACTTGGAGAGAGTGCAGAAGCGGTTCACCAGGAAGCTGCCCTGGATAAGAAAGTATTAGCTATGATGATAGGTTGGTCAAATTTGGAGGCTGAGGGGAGACCTGATGAAAGTTTATGAAATTACAAAAGGCACAGTCAGAACTTTCTTTACCCCCAGGCGGAAATGTCAAATGCTAGAAGGCGTAGCTTTAAGGTAAGATGAGGAATGTTTAAAGGAGATGTGCGGGTGATGGATACCTGGAACATACTGTTTATTGTTGCTGCCAAATATCAGCTGAACACATGACATGGTGTTTACAAAGTAGCATAATCAATCTCAGTTGAAGGTAGTTAATCCACCAGCTCTAACAATTGGATTTAACAGCTGATATACATGAACTGAAATATGCTACTCACGATTTGACAGAGAATTTTATTTTGCCGATATACTTTACTCTCTTTTTACCACTCATATTTGGAATGCGCATCTCTCGCAACTTCGTTTGCAACACACCGATCCCAACCCTTCGTCCTGTATGACAAAAAAGATGCAAGAATTCAGTGCACAGCGGGGTTTGGATCAATACAGCCATGCTCTTGGTTACACTCAACCCTCTCTCACACGGTACCACTGCACAAGGTTGGCTGGATACTCACATCAGTCCAGTTACTGATGCCAAGGGCTACATAGCCCAGTGGCAGGAGTGTCTGAAGTTACACAGAGGGAACCCTCCTCCAACCCCATCTAACTGTATCCATTGTTCAAAGTGTGGACTCTTATATTCTATCGGCGAGACCAAATTTAGGCTGGGTGATCATTTCGCTGAACACCTTCATTCAGTGCGCCTGGACCTACTCGATCTCCCGGTTGTCACAAACTTTAATTCCCCATCCAATTTCCACACTGACCTCTCTCTGTCCTAAGGCCTCCTCCATTGTCAGAGTGAGGCCAAACACAAATTGAATGAACAGCACTGCATATATCGCTTGGGCAGTTTACAACCCAGTGGTATGAATATTTACTTTTCTAACTTCACTCTCTCCATCCCTCCCCCACCTCAGTCATACCAGCTTCAAAGTCTCACCTCAAAGCTAGCAATCCCTGTTTCCTTTAATCATCGTTACTTTTTTACATATCTTTCATTTATTTGTCATATACGGCAATGGGATTTTACTGTATTTTAATTGGTGCACGTGACAATGACCTTTGACCTTTATATCTCTCTACATCACCATCTATATCTCTCGTTTTCCTTTCCCTGACTCGCAGTCTGAAGAAGGATCTCGACTCAAAGTATCACCTGTTCTTTTTCTCTGGAGATGCTCACTGACCCGCTGAGTTACAGCAGCTTTTTGTGTCTATCATTCCATGCTACACACTCAAGCTTTTGGTTAATAACATATGATTAATAGTATTGCCGTCAAGACTGAAAATGCTGGAAATATTCAGCACCAGTGGAGGGAAAATGGAAATGACCCGTGAGTCTTCCCTCATCCCGTTTACAAACCGGTGGAATGAAACTGATTTCTCTAACTTCTTGTTTTCCCTGTATCTCCTCTCTCTGTGTGTGTGTGTGTGTGTGTGTGTGTGTGTTGTGTGTGTGTGTGTGTGTGTGTGTGTGTGTGTGTGTGTGTGTGTGTGTGTGTGTGTGTGTGTGTGTGTGTGGGGTGTGGGGTGTGTGTGGGGCCGGGGGTTGTGTGTGTGTGTGGTGTGTGGGAGGGGTGTGTGTGTGTGTGTGGGGGGGGGGGGGTGTGTGTGTGTGGGGGGAGGTGGGGTGTTATGGGGTATGTTGCGGGTGGAGGCATGTGGGCGGGGGGGGGGGGGGGGGGGGGGGGTTGCGCGGGAGGTTGCGGTGGCGGGGGGGGGGGGGGGGGTGGTGCCAACAATAGACCATTTTCTTGATCTTCGTTACATTTTTTGCATATCTTTCATTCATTTGTTCCATATCTCTCTCTATTGCCGTTCATATCCCATGTATCACTTTCCTCTGACTCTCAGCCTGGAGAAGGGTCTCGACCCAAAACGTTACCTATTACTTTTCTCCAGAGATGCTGACTGACCCGCAGAGTTACTCCAGCTTTTCATGTCTATCTTCATGTGATTACAATACTCATTTCTGCAAGGCTTGGGGTGTGAACTTTAAATGTTCAATGTACTGTTGGTGAAACTTTACAATAGAACGGAGGCAGTACATGTGGATTTTACATCCTCATTTACTGGATGGTGCTACATGCTTTTATAGGTAAGTTTGCAAGTATAAAGTATAATCGTGGGTTAATACTTGAGAATATAGATGTGCCCATATGCATTTGTTCCATTGGCCACTCGTATTAGTACCAAAGTATGCATTAGTGCAGAATTGGGAGATTAGTGCATATCGGTAACATTACTAGACACGGCATGCCATTGGACCTGGTTCTGCCCCCGATTACACTATTATTCTACCATTGTATGTACTATTATGCCAGGTATTAGTACTGTTTCAGGATTGCACATCTTGCAATGGTACAGCATTACTCTGCCCCAAATATTTCACGCCATGGCTAGCTGTAGAGGAGGTGTTTAAAAGCAATAAGATCAGAGCAAATTGGGGTTACTTAGTTTAGTTTAATGAGTATGGGAGCAAGGAGCTCCTACTGCAGTTGTACAGGCCTCTGGTGAGACCACACCTGAAGTATTGTGTGCAGTTTTGGTCTCCTAATTTGATGACGGCCATTCTTGCTATTGAGGGAGTGCTGCATAGGTTCACCAAGTTAATTACCGGGATGGCGGGACTGACATATGATGAAAAATAGATTATATTTACTGGAATTTAGATGGATGAGAGGGGATCATGTAGAAACATATATACAGTAAAATTCTTGGCATTGGATGCAGGATAGATGCAGGAAAAATGTTCCCGATGTTGGGGGAGTCTAGAACCAAGGGTCACTGTTTAAGAATAAGGGGTAGGCCATTTAGGACTGAGATGAGGAAAAACTTTTTCTATCCAGAGAGTTGTGCATCTGTGGAGTTCTCTGTCACAGAAGGCAGTGGAAGCCAATTCACAGGATGTATTCAAGAGTTAGATATAGCTCTTAGGGTTAATGGAATCAAGGGATATGTGGAGAAATCAGGAACGGGGTACTGATTTTGGATGATCAGGCATGATCATATTGAATGAGGGTGCTGTCTTGAAGAGCCAAATGGCCTACTCCTGCACCTATCTTCTATGTTTTCTAAGATACAGCACGGAAACAGGCACTTTGGCCCAATAAGTCAGTGTGTTGACCATCAATCACCCATTCTGTCTAGAAACGAGGGCGCCCAGAGAAAACCCATAAGGGGAACATGCAAACTCCACACTGACAGCACCCACTGGGTCTCTGGTGCTTTGTTGGGCAGCAGCTTGACCAGCTGTGCCACTAAGGTGGTTCTGAGGGCCCAGCCTGGGTCATGCAGGTCAAAGGAATTCAGCAAGGCTTGGTTTCACAGACATTCAAAAATAATAGAAACAGATGTAGAATAATTCATGGAGCCAGTGATATAGAGGACCCTGGTGGCCAACAATCAGGAAGGGGCCAGTGCAGAGGATTGGGCTCAGTAATCAGAAAGGGTGCCAGTGATGGGGAGATGGTCAGGAAACCAGGGGTGCGGTGAAACACAGGGAGACAGCAGATAGGTACAAGGAGCTACTGAATATGCCAGGTGCAAGTGCTAAAAGGCTAATTGGAAACCAATCTTTAGGGAGTACAAAGATCTAGTGCTTGGAGCTCAGAGAGTCAATGGAAGAATAAAGAGTCATGGATGTGGACAAGGAGCAAGTGGGTAGAAGGGGAGTTGAGGGCTCCAGCAGCGAGGCAGGGGAGACAGTGGAGATGTACAGCGAGCCAATGGATACCTGCATGGTGCAAATGCTATAGAGCACAGGGAACCAGTGCAGAGGCACGGGAGTTAGTAGTGGTGAAGAGGGACTAAGAAAACCACACAGAATGAATAAACCCCTGTTATCTGCAGCTAAGTATGAGTGAATAATGCATGTGTGCAGTGTATTTCTGTGCTAGGTGATGGAGGATTTGTTAGTGATAGGTGTGGAAATTGAGAAAGAATCTGGGGCTCACAATGGCAGAAGGGGGCATTCCACCAGTCTCAAAGGGCAGAGGTGGGCACTGTTTTAAAGATGAAAAAAGGAAAAAAGCAACGTTCAGGATAATGCCCTGGACATTGAGCACAGGTGCACAGGTGGATGCAGGTGTACGCCACTCACCCCATCAAGCCTGCCCTGCCATTTAAGGTGAGTATGTCTGATTTACCCCAACCCTCAACACCCCCGCTCTACCTGTAGCGCGAACCTCTCAAGTTTTCAATCTTACATAAATATTTCTACTTTCACTCTGGCAGTACGAGTCACAACATGTGGCAATTGTTTCGAGTGCTTCAACTTTTACAGAATAAAACCCCCACATCTTGGCAGAGGGATGTCCACACTCACCATAGTCCAACGCTTTCTGCGTTACTCTCACTTTCAAGCCTGGGTTTGTACACAAGATGCACGAGGCAAGAAACAGGAGAGCGGTCGTCCCAATCCAAAGTCTGGGCAACATCTCCACTTGATGTCTCCGCTGAGATAGAGCAAGACAGCAGGTCGCTGATGGACCGAGTCTGTTTAAACAGGTACAAAGCAGAAGCTGCTGAAATACTTTGAATTTAGCGTTCGTTACTTGATGCTTGCTTAATTTCCTGAGCTTCAACTGAATTTTCTGCCTCCAACTTTCTCAATCACACCTTAACATTGCTCAGTATCTGCAACTGTCACTTGGAACCCCTCCCTGTGTCTCTGATATCCCCCGACTCGATTATGCACAGTCTCCCTGTCTGCATTCTCTACGGAATTTTTACCTTGTTTCCTTCACATATTATTTCTTCGCTTGACTTCTGATCCCCAAATTGAAGTTCCTAATCCTGTATTTCTCTCTCTCTCTCTCTATGGTTCTGAACTTGCTAATGACCGGCAATCTACCCTGTCAGCCGAAACTCAACCGCTCTTCCAGCACCTTCTCTGACCTCTTATCCCCATCCTTTCAAACTAAATCTTAAACTGCCTTTCCCATAGTTAGCAACTACCCATGTAGGAAGGAACTGCAGATGCTGGTTTAAACCAAAGTTAGACACAAAATCCTGGAGTAATTCAGCAGGATGGGCAGCATCTTTGGAGAGAAGGACTCCCCTCAGGCTCTTGTATAATAAGGCAATCCTTCTTTCTTCCTAAACTCCAAAGATTACAGATCTAAATTCTTTAGGCTTTTGTGATAGGAAACTCTCATCCCAAGAATTAGCCTGTAAATCTCTTACTGAAGACCTCGGGGAAAGATATTAAGACAGTACTCTTTAACCACCTCTTCTTAGGATTGCAAGAGGCATTCCTGAATTATTGTGTGTTTTTTATCTAACCAGTGGCACAATGGACAAAATACTTACAGTGTGATAACTAGTATGGGTGTAGTCGGCTGAAGGGACTGGTTTCCAGTGGGCTAGTATGGACATTGTGGGCCAAATGTTTTATTGGGCTGGCAGCTCAGTCACTCAAGCCTGTTGTGCTGGCAGCTCACTCACTCACGGCTGGTGGGCTGGCAGTTCGCTCACGGCTATTCCTTATAATTCCATTTCAAGCAGGGTGCAAGGCCACCAAATTCAAGTACAGTTGCTTACCACTTCAAGCAGGGTGCAAGGCCACCAAATTCAAGTGCAGTTTCATACCATTTCACGCACAGTGTAAGGCCACTAAAGACAGCGAGTCGTAACCTCCTCCTCCTCCATCTTGCAGAGACTAAGCCACACCCACACTTCTGGGTATTATAGTCCCTGCCCCTCCCACCTGAAGTGGTGTGGCCTTCATGGTGTGATTGACAGGAGAGGGAATCTCAACATTTTTTAAACACTAATAACTCTTTTATTTTTTATCGTTGGGAAAAATCCTCGACACCTAATGAGCGGAGGGGTCTCTGAGTCTGATGGCCAATAATCACAGCCGTACGTGGTACAATTTCTCTTAAAATCAATATACAGTGCAAACAGGAAGTGGTCAAGATGAGACTTTTAATTATGTAGACGGCAAGGCAACTTTAGCATTCTCAAACCAACTTTTCAATTAGGCAAGGCAACTTTTGCATTCTCAAACCATCGATTCCACACCGACCAGCGATAGACTCGGCTTGTACTCGCTAGAATTTAGAAGATTGAGGGGGAATCTTATAGAAACTTACAAAATTCTTAAGGGGTTGGACAGGCTAGATGCAGGAAGATTGTTCCCGATGTTAGGGAAGTCCAGAACAAGGGGTCACAGTTTAAGGATAAGGGGGAAATCTTTTAGGACCGAGATGAGAAGAACATTTTTCACACAGAGAGTGGTGAATCTGTGGAATTCTCTGCCACAGAGGGTAGTTGAGGCCAGTTCATTGGCTATATTTAAGAGGGAGTTAGATGTGGCCCTTGTGGCTAGAGGTATCAGGGGGTATGGAGAGAAGGCAGGTACAGGATACTGAGTTGGATGATCAGCCATGATCATATTGAATGGTGGTGCAGGCTCGAAGGGCCGAATGGCCTACTCCTGCACCTATTTTCTATGTTTCTATGTTTCTAACAAAGGAGTAGCGAAGACCTTTCTGTCCTTCAACTCGATCCTGATTGCTCTGTAGATTTTATCTACCCATCTTGGTTCTGAATGTCCTGGAACAATGTACACACACATATTGTGGGGCAGGTTGGTTGAAGATCTTTGTCCTCTGGACGAAAGGCTCATCCCCTCCATGCTTCAGTGAAAAGCATTACTGATGGCTTGGAGCTTGGTGTCAGAATGTATGTTAATATCAACCACAGAGGATGGGATAATCTTAGTTGCGTAACACCATTGGCATAGATTAAATAGCAGATCCTTATTTCTGGAAATTAGCTCCAACCCATTGGAAATTTGTTGGAAATGATTTAAAGTGCAGTGGTGAGGAAGGTTGAGCAAAAGTATTGGGGTATTGATGCAGATCCCTTTGACAGTAATCTTCACTGAGACCGATTCTGCCTCAGGAACGTGACATTCATTATCAAGAATTCCTACTTTCTGAGTCATGGCCTCTTTTCCCATCCACCATCGGGCAGGAAATATATGTAGGAAGGAACTGCAGATGCTGGTTTACACTGAAGATAGACACAAAATGCTGGAGTAACTCAGCAGGACAGGCAGCATCTCTGGATAGAAAGAATGGGTGGCGTTTCGGGTCGAGACCCTTCTTCAGACTGCAGACTTCTTCACAAATATAGAAGCCTAAGTTCCCACACCACCAGGTTCACGAACAGCTTTTTTCCTGCAACAGCAGATTCTTGAACTAACTTACACGTCTCTTAATACTACATCAGCAACGAGCACTATAGTCCCCCTGTTGCTCTACCACAGACATGTTTTCTAATTATATTTTGCATGAATGTTTTGTGTATTTGCATTCTTTTTTCTTTTTGCAATTTTGTACAATTTATATGTTATTTATTTATATGTATTGTCTGTGCCTATCTGCCTGTGATGCTGCCACAATCAAGATTTTCATTGTAGTTCTACCTCATACCGGCGAGCCGCAGCCCATCCCAACGGCAGGCTTCTCTCGGCTGCCAGGAAGCCCAGGATGCTCCGTGGAGCCAAACGTGCAAGTGGGCAGACGACCGAGAGTGAGGATGAACCGTCGAGAGAGAGGAAGGACCCTCAAGCAACCATCACGGAGTGGAATTAGTAAAGATTTAAGTTGGGCGATGCATATTAGTCAAGTTTCCAACAAAGCAAAATAGAACTCTCGGTCTTCTTAAAATAAATTTTCACACATGTAGTACATCTGTCAATGAGAATGCCAACAAGTCCTTGGTCAGGCCCAAATTGGAGCATTGTGGAGCCGTATGGGATCCTTTGAACAACAACCACAAGATCACCCTGGAGAAAGTACAACGCCGAGCAGCCCGCTTTGTATGTAATGACTACAAGCGCAAATCAAGCATGAATAATATGCTGACTTCTCTCGGATGGGATACCTAGAGAGCCGCAGAATCTGACTAAGACTTATTGCAATTTACAAGGAGATTCACAAAATCACGCCATCAAATCTCCCGTCATCCCAGAGCACCAACTGCCATGAAACAAGACAAAATAATGGTCCCTACATCTTCAACTGGCTAAATTTTAATAAACCTTGCTACCAATATTCCCTTTACCCAAGGATGATAAGGGAGTGGAATATGTTACTACCCAACACACGTGCAGCTCCTGAAGTTAAGTCATTTAAAAAGGGGATTGAGCAACTAGATCTCCTCAACTTGGTCAAAAAGGCCCACTTCAAAACGTAATCACTACTCTATGCATGATAACCACTTATGAGGTGTTTGCGCAGTAATCAATCAGAACCAGAAACAGAATGAGAGAGGAGGGGCCTGCACCGTCACGAGCGAGGAGGGACCCACAAGCAACTGCCAAGAGCGCAAACTTTTTTCTTCTTACAATTTAGGGGGACCTGATCTGCCGAGAGTCGGGAGGGGGGCTAAGGAAAGCAAAGTGGACTGCTGTGAGAGTCAGGTGACACACGCAGCCGAGAACGAGGAGGGCTGCCAAGCGCAACCAGGTGCGGGGCCGCCGTGAACAACGGGGGGCCCAGCATGAGGCAGCCTGTGGCCACATGCAGCCGCAGGCCTGCTTCACCGCTGCGATCAGAAGATAAGACTGTTCAATTAACTTTCTGTAACTTTGTTGGTGCCAGAATCGTGGTGACAAAGAATTTACCGCCTCGGTGAGGTCTGCTGTATGATTTTACCAGGTTGTACGCAAAACAAAGCATTTGTCTGTGTCTAGGTACATGTGACAATCTATATCTATCTATATTACTAAAAGTAAGATCTTGACTACTTCCTGTTTTTCTGTTTCAGGATTTTTGAAAAATACTGCCGCTTACAGCTGTGATTTTTGGCCATCTTACTCAGAGTCCCTTCCGCTGCGCGGGGCAAGATAATTTTTTCCCATCGATGAAAAATAAAAGAGTTATTAATGTTTTTTAAAATGTTGAGACACTCTCTCCCCTGTCAATCACGCCACGAAGGCCGCGCCCCTTCTGGTGGGAAAGGGTGTGGATCAGTAAAACCCGGAGGTGTGGAGGCGCCTCAGTTCCCTGCACGATGGAGGAGGGAGAGGTCACGGCTCTTGGTCTGAGCTGTGAATAACACTGAACACATGTCTACTCAATTGTGAGTTAATGTGGTTTGAAAATTAAAATGTGGTTGCTTTGAAATGCTGCACTGCAAATGGTTGTTGGTGGTGGTAACTGCTTTGAAATGCTGCACTGCACATGGCTGTTGTTGGTGGTGGTAACTGCTTTGAAATGCTGCATTGGACATGGCTGTTGTTGGCGGTGGTAACTGCTTTGAAATGCTGCACTGCTTTGCACACGGCTGTTGTTGGCGGTGGTAACTGCTTTGAAATGCTGCACTGCACACGGCTGCTGTTGGCGGTGGTCAAGAGCGGAACTCACTATCAAAACATGGAGGGGACGGGGGGCACAATTATATGGCGGCCGCGCATGCATGCGCACACCCATGCACGCGCGCGAGGCTTCGGCGGCTCAATCCAGTGCTAAATGCAGCTCAGCTGTCTGTCTCACTGGGTTAACTACAGCCCTGTCTGGATTGACGGGATACCAGCGCTGCTTCTCTGCGCTGGCCATATTTCCCGCAAGCCCAGGCAGGTTAACCTGGCGGGGATGTCGCCCACCTCACAAAACATGGGGGGGACGTGCCCCCTCTGGCCCCCCCGGGTTTTCCGCCCCAGGCGATGGTAACTGCTTTGAAATGCTGCACTGCAAACAGCTCCTGGTGGGGATGGTAACTGCTTTGAGATGCTGCACTGCACGTGGCCACTAGTTGCGGTGGTAACTGCTTCGAGATGCTGCACTGCACATGGCCGCTGGTGGCGGTAGTGGTGGTAACTGCTTTGAAATACTGCACTCCAGATGGCCGTTGGTGGTGGTGGTAACTGCTTTGAAATCCTGCACTGCAAATGGTTGTTGGTGGTGGTAACTTGACAACTTCTTGTTTGCACTCTATATTGAGTTTAGATAAAATGCTACAACTTACGGCTGTGATTTTTGGCCATCTTACTCAGTCCCCCTCCGCTCATCAAGTGCAGAGGATTCTTCCCATCAATGAATAATAAAAGTGTTATTAGTGTATAAAAATTGTTGAGAATCTCTCTCCTGTCAACAACGCCCTTTCTGGTGGGAGGGGGGATTATAAAACCCAGGAGTGTGGGTGTGGCTCAGTCTCTGCAAGATGGTAGAGGGAGAGGTCCCGACTCTGTCTGAGCTGTGAATCAAACTGAACACACTGAATGTCTACTCAACTGTGAGTGTAGTTTTTATGTGGTTTTATTCTGCCTCAAATGGTATGAAACTGCACTTGAATTTGGTGGCCTTGCACCCTGCTTGAAATGGTATGAAACTGGACATCAATTAGGTTGTCTTGCTCCCTGCTTGAAGTGGTATGAAACTGCACTTGAATTTGGTGGCCTTGCACGCTGCTTGAAATGGCATTAAACTAGCATTTGGTGACCTTGCACCCTGCTTGAAGTGGCACAAAACTGCACTTGAGTTTGGTGGCCCTTCACCCTGCTTGAAATGGCATTACACAGCACTAGCATTTGCTGGCCTTGCACCCTGCTTGAAGTGGAACAAAACTGCACTTGAATTTGGTGGCCTTTCACCCTTCCTGAAGTGTTAGGAAACTGCACTTGAATTTGGTGGCCTTGCATCCTTCTTGAAGTAGTTGATTCTGGACTGTGGATGGTATGGACAGAGAGAAACTGCTCCCGTTAGTTAAGATTTTTAAGAAGTAAATGTAAAATTCTTGAGATTTTTTTTCTGTTGCTACTAGTTCTGATCTGGAATTCATAGTAACTGTGTTAGTGGAATTGGATATGTACTCAAAGTTGACTGCCAGTCAATGGACAATGAGCTGGAGACTGAAATTTATTGATGACTATTGAGAACAGACACAAAAAGCTGGAGTAACCCAGCAGGTCAGGCAGCGTCTCTGGAGAAAAGGAATAGGTGACATTTCTGGTAGAGACCCTTCTTCAGACTGAGAGTCAGGGGATAGAGAAACGAGAGATATAGACGGTGATATAGAACAAATTAAAGATATGCAAAAAGCTACAATGATCAAGGAAAGGTGGAGTACACAATGGTCCATTGTTGGCTGTGGACTAGGTGATAATGAGTTATACAGACAGTGAATCTCAACAGGACAACAGTGAAACTAGTATGATTACTAGGGTGGGGGGGTGATTAGAGAGAGAGGTGATGCAAGGGTTAGATAAATCAATATTAATACTGCTGGGTTGTTACCTGAGGCCTTCTTGTCTCCTCCTAATGTGTCTGATTTGCACAATTTAGCTAATCTTGTTGGGTTGCTGTCATTTGGTTTATTGAACCAAAAACTTGCCTCAAACCAGATCTGGGACAGAGGAGAAACAAATTTAAAAGCAGCTTTAGGAATTAACCAGGCTTTCATTAGGTGTGATAAGACTGAGGACCGCTTAACAATAGATCACTTCTGGGATGATAGATGCAACTACTACATATAACCATATAACAATTACAGCACGGAAACAATCCATCTCGGCCCTACAAGTCCGTGCCGACACAACTTTTTTTCCCTTAGTCCCACCTGCCTGCACTCATACCATAACCCTCCATTCCATTCTCATCCATATGCCTATCCAATTTATTTTTAAATGATACCAACAAACATTGTGTACATGAATGGGAGCTTTACCTGTGTTTCTACCTTCAGAAAGCTATGAACTTTCACCATAAGATCTCGCTGTACAAAAAAGCCAGAATCTTACCATTTGCTATATACTTTCCTCTTCGATCTCCCAAAATGCATAGCTCAAATTTCACTGTACCTTAATTGGTTAAGTGACAATAAAGGCTAACTTGAACTTTATATCAACGTAGGATACAGTGATATAGGATTAAGTAAAGTTTATCAAGCAAAGTTTGTTGACAAATAAGATGTCAGGGTTCATAACAACTATTGTTATGATTATTGAATACAAATTGGAGAAATGGAGTCTTGAAAGGATGTGGGAAATTGTTAATTGCAGAATAGCGTTCAGTCATGTTATGCGTAATTCTTGCCATTTAGTGATCTCTGGAGTGTTGCAATTTCCCCATGGAAGATCTACATTTGTGCCATGAGTTGGGAGTACAAAAGAAAGTCACAGTGCATTCATGGAGTACTCTGGTGGTTTCATTGAAGGCCATATTCATAAGTTATGTCGTGAAGAATCACTAGGCTAATTCCTGGAATGAGGATGATCTTTGTGACATCAGGATCAATTTCTCAATATCGTTTGATTTTAAAGAATTCTATTTTCAGTGTTTTTGATGGTTTGACAAGATTGACAATGTTATCCCGCGCTGGCAGCTCACCAATATATTCACAGCGTAACTGTGAAACAACTTAGGACCAAGATGAAAACATTTTCTTTCCACTTAGAGCACTGTGAACGTTTGGAATGAATCGTAAAAAGATGGAGAGATTCAGTCATTGAATATTAAAAATTGAAATAACCTCTTGAGGCAGCCAGGATGAATATGTTGATCTCGAATGGCCAAATCAATCCATGGATTGTGGAATTGATGACCTTCTTTCAGATTCACAGAAGACTTACCATTACAAGGCTGGATTTTGAACAAGATAATGAGTACGTCATTTTTTTTTCTCCAGAAATACAATGTGAATAAAGGATGTGTGACAGGAATCATGCTGATATCTCTCATTTCTTACAATGCCTAAAGCAGTCACAAGATGGCACAATAAATAGATCCAACAAAGTACTCACCTAAACTCTAAAGGTTATTTTTGTTTCTTGTGCAAGTTCTCAGTTGTCAAACTATTTTGTCCAACAATGCTGGAGTTGCAAATGTTTTGGGGCACCACCCTGGTTTAAGCATTTGGATTAAGTGGATAGCTGATTATAGTTTGAGTATTAACAACTAGTTACAACAACTAAGTTACAGAGATAGGTTGAATAAGTTAGGTCTTTATTCTCTGGAGCGCAGAAGGTTAAGGGGGGACTTGATAGAGGTCTTTAAAATGATGAGAGGGATAGACAGAGTTGATGTGGACAAGCTTTTCCCTTTGAGAATAGAGAAGATTCAAACGAGAGGACATGACTTCAGAATTAAGGGACAGAAGTTTAGGGGTAATATGAGGGGGAACTTCTTTACTCAGAGAGTGGTAGCGGTGTGGAATGAGCTTCCAGTGGAAGTGGTGGAGGCAGGTTCATTGGTATCATTTAAAAATAAATTGGATAGGCATATGGATGAGAAGGGAATGGAGGGTTATGGTATGAGTGCAGGCAGGTGGGACTAAGGGGAAAAAAATTTGTTCGGCACGGACTTGTAGGGCCGAGATGGCCTGTTTCCGTGCTGTAATTGTTATATGGTTATATGGTTATTTAAGGCAAAAGAATGTCAGTTGGAGTTTTGTAAGTAAAGAATGTGTAGAACTCTTGGATTCAGCTTTGAGTGTAGCAACAGCAAACAGTAATGCACTTGCTGGGGCTGTGGATAAAGTCCTGCAGAGGGTGAGATCGGTCCACCAGGAGCGATACAGAATAATGAAAGACATAGATAGAGTGGATGTGGAAAGGATGTTTCCACTGGTGGGAGAGTCTAGGACCAGAGGTCATAGCCCCAGAATTAAAGGGCGCTCTTTTAGAAAGGAGGTGAGGAGGTACTTCTTTCATCAGAGAGTAGTTAACCTGTGGAACTCATTGCCACAGAGGGCTGTGGAGGCCAAGTCAGTGGATATTTTTAAGGCAGAGATAGACAAATTCTTGATTAGAACGAGTGTCAAGGGTTATGGCAACAAGGCAGGAAATTTTGATTAGGAGGCAGAGATCAGCCATGACAAAGTAGACTTGATGGGCCGAATGGCCTAATTCTACTCCTATAATGTGAACGTGGGTCTAATGGTTCAGATTCCAGGATTACGCTGGATTAATTGACCTTACCAAGGTGCAGAAAGGGAATGGTGATATAACTGGACTAGATCAACCGCCCTCACTTCCTGATCGGTACAAAAGAGAGTGGTGAATCTGTGGAATCTGTGGAATTCTCTGCCACAGAAGGTAGTTGAGGCCAGTTCATTGGCTATATTTAAGAGGGAGTTAGATGTGGCCTTTGTGGCTAAAGGAATCAGGGGGTATGGAGAGAAGGCAGGGATGGGATACTGAGTTGGATGATCAGCCATGATCATATCGAATGGCGGTGCAGGCTCGAAGGCTGAATGGCCTACTCCTGCACCTATTTTCTATGTTTATATGTTTCTAAAACAAAAGGCTTTTACCTGATGCCCAAAGACAAGATACACTCTTTTCAGACGACCTAAACAATTTGGGTGATGATTCATTAAAGCGGGTACTGTATGTTGTACCTTTGGAATGGTGCCGATGGGAGTGGTGCGTTTTGTAAAGAAGTTTTGTTGGTTGAAGGATATTGTGGGCTCCATTATTAGGGATAATCACTTCATTATTAGTGGGCCATTATTCCCTGTGAGTGAACATATAGGGCTTCAATTGGCCACATCTGAAACACACATGAATTCAGCTCCCAATGCTTCGCTAGTGCGGCAGTGTAAGTTGTGCAAGAAGTTTCACATATGGAAATTGAACACACTCTCTCAAATGGGGGCTAAGATAGTATTCATCCATCTTTATGGCAATGATACTCAGCAGATACTCAACGGGGCTGTCACAGAGGAAAGGAGAATATAATCAAGTGTTTAAGAAAGTGATTTAATGGGGTTTCATGTGGCTTCTTCCCATGCCATAACATTGCTTTGACACCCCGGATCAGAGGTTTCACCACAGAATTCACGCTCACTACAGTTTCCAACACTCACACGGAAAGAAAAATCAAGGAAGGGAATGTAGGATAATCCTCACAGTTAGATTATAAAATGTGGTAGGAAAGATACGGCAACATACCCAGATCATACCTGTGCCACCCAAAGGACATTTAAATTAAAACTCTAGTGCAATTCTCATGAACTCCGTCTCTCACTCCACAGATGCTGACTGAACTGCTGAGTGTTTCTAACATCTTCTGTATTGAGTTTTTCTTCAATTCGGCCAAGACCGCGGTTTGACTGGTCAAAGCACAACAGCACAACAGAATTCACGCTCACTACATGTTCAAATTTATCACTCAACCGGAAAGAAAAATCAAGGAAGGGAATGTAGGATAATCATACAGTTACATTATAAAAAAGGTAGGAAAATACCAACATACCCAGATCATACTTCGGTGGCTGCTTTAAATTAAAAGGCAGCTGCACTGAGCTCTCCTCCAGACAAATCGTGTTTAAAGTCGACTCCCATGCCAGGAACGAGTTAAAAATTCTTATCAGGTTTGCTGAACGTCAAGGGTACTGACTCCATCAAACGATACTGGTGGTTTTGGGATTTAAAACGATCTTATCGAAAAAACTGGATGAGAAAGAGAAGAGGTCAGAGAGGACCCAAGAAAACTACAATCAGTCTCCAGCTCCAAAAAGCTCTGGATGAGCTTGAAACTACCCCTGAACTCTCGTTTGAAAGTTTGGAAGAGGAGCTGGAACCTCAACAACCTACAAGCGATATGGCTGCGAGAAGTGATACAAAGGAGAAAGAAATGAAAAGCTGGGAAGAAACGGTAAGAGCTAATATTCTTAAAGAAATTAGTAAAGATCTTCAGCAGCAATTTGCCAAAATGAATTCTACAATTCAGAATAACTTCTCCACTATGGAGGGCAATCTTTCTATGAAAATTGATAAGAGCTGTGGCGAAGTAAAAGAGCTTTATGTAGCCCTGAAACAGCAGTTTAAAGATTTGGAGTCCAACACAGCGAAAGAGATGGAAAGTATGCGGAGAGAGTATAACAACAAACATGACATTCTGCTGAAGCAATTAACAGACACGGAAAAATTGATGGAAGAAATGGAGGGTGAGATGGAACAGATGAGCCAAGAGATAACAGGTCTGAAAAAACAACACGATACGAATTGGCAATTAACGAATAAATTGAATGAGAAATGTCAAGATTTAGAGGCCAGGTCTAGGAGACAAAATCTGAGACTTGTAGGAATTAAAGAGGGTGCGGAACACAGCCTTCAAATGCGTGATTTCATTACTAATCTACTTAAAGATGTTTTCAAACTTCCTGAAAAACCAAAGATAGATCTGGCTCATCGAGTGGGTCGCCTCCAAAAACACGATAATGCTAAACCAAGGCAAATTATTGTAAAGTTTCTAGATATTTCAACTGTGGAAACTCTATTAAAGAAGATAAAATATGGAGAAAATCTTACATTCGCTGATAATATCGTAAGATTCTACAGGGATTACCCTCGGGAAATTCTGGAAAAAAGACGCGAGTTTAAAACTGCAAGCAGTGTTTTATATGGACATTCTGAAGTTCGTTATGGCGTGATCTATCCAGCAAAAATGCTAATTACTTTTAAGGGCAAGCAACGCTCATTCACCGACCCGGACGCTGCCTGCAAATACGCCAAGGAGATATTAAACAAAATTCAATCAGGATCAGATTAATTGACAATTTGTCAAGAAACCGTTTTTTCTGTTCAAATTAAACCACTCGAAACCTTCAGACAACTACCAGACAGTCTTATCTGCAAAGAATGTGCTATTTAATAACACGGCCGAACTAATCTTCTGAACTGAAAGCACATAGGAACTTTCAAGGCTGCAAGCACATCATCTCTGAAGCACGGAAAACTATGAGACTGTTGCTTTTTGAAATGGCCATGATAAGAGGCTTCTGTTTCACACTATATGACCTATTACTTACATATATAACTAACTAACTAATTAACCAATTACGCACAATATACTCAACCAACGTTAAAGGCGTAATGTCCTATACTAACACAATTAACTATATAGCAAGAAGGGTGGGGGAGGTTAGACATATATTTTAATTACTAAATACTAATAATGAATTAACTAACATACAGGTAAATGAAAAGTGTAATTTTTGATGAGGTATTTTAACCCATCATTATTTTTATTTTAAGCCAAATCTTCTAACTTACCTTTTATTTTATTCTATTTTAAACTGCTCAGCGATGACCTGATATGATAAGTTTGGTAACAATTAGAGGGAACCGACTAACGTTGGGTCAAATTCTAACAGGGGGATAGGGCCCAGTGCATAATTTCATCGACGGAGGTCAATTTTAAAACAAACCTAGCTACCTTAGGTGGCTTTTTTGTGATTTATCGCTTTTTTGATAAATTACATTCACTTTTTTTGTTTATTCACAATTATGTGTTGCAGGATTTAAGCATTTTTATGTACACTTTATTTTATGTTTTTCTCTTCCCCTCAATTATGTTTAATAATGTCAGGAGATGTAGAACTACTGTAGAAATTATGAAGGACAACTCTGGATTCGGGACTCTGAGGTACTTGGCTGCATCACATGAAGCATACAGTCTGGTAATAATAGCCAATGCAAGATAATAGTCGAACAAATACCGGAGGTCTCACCTTCTGTAGTTGGAACATCAGAGGTGCGAATGAGCCAATTAAAAGAGGTAAAATTCTGGCACAATTAAAATCATTAAATATGGATATTGCGTTCCTACAAGAGACACATTTGAAACAACAAACTCAGATCAGATTAAGGGCAAATTGGATAGGTCAAACCTATTACTCCTCATTCACCTCTAAAGCAAGAGGCACGGCCATTATAATTCGGAAGGGCATACCTTTTAAATTAAAGAATTTCCATATCTGATAAAGAGGGAAGATATGTTATAGTCACAGGAGAAATTTACAATACACCATTAACTATGATAAATATTTACGCGCCTAATTTTGATAACCCACAATTTTTTAGGAAAATAATAGATTTAATCGCAGAGCATAATTTTCAAAATATAATAATGGGGGGAGATTTCAATTGTGTTATAGATCCATATTTAGATAAATCAATAAAGCTAGGGAAGCGTCTTGTTAAAACCAAGACCTGTGAATTTTTAAATACTTATATAAAAAATAATAACATAGCTGATGTTTGGAGAATAGCAAATCCAAGTGGTAGGGAATACTCATTTTATTCATCAGTTCACAAAACTTATTCGCGAATTGACTATTTCTTACTGGACACAAAATTGATCCCGTATACGAATGAACCATCATATCATAATAGTATTATTTCTGATCACTCACCATTGACTTTTATACTTAAAATTGAGGGAATGCCGAGTATAAAGCCTTTTTGGAGGTTCAATGCACACATATTAAATAACCCGCAGGGTTATGAGTATATAAAAGAACAAACAAAACTTTTTTTCGAAACAAATGACACACCGGGTATTTCTGCACCGCTATTATGGGAGACCTTTAAGGCATATATTCGCGGTGTCATAATCTCTTACCAAAGTTTTCAAAATAAGGAAAATAAAAGAGAACTTCAGCGGATAGAACAGAAGATAAAATTACTAGAACTGGACAATGCAACTGACCCAACCATAAATAAACATAATAAGATAACTTTACTGAAATATAAAGTCAATAGAATATTATCGGCTAGAGTAATAAGAGTATTCCAAATTACAAAACAAGCACACTTCGAATTTGGGGATAAGCCACATAAACTGCTTGCGAGGCAACTGAAGCAACGAGAAAAGGAAAAAACTATTACAAAAATTAAATCGGACAATGGTGAGTTGCTAACATTGCCTAAGGATATTAATAAGAGGTTTGCCCAATTTTATCATAAGTTATACACATCCAAAATAAAGACAGATGTAAGTAAAATTACAAATTTTTTAGATAATTGCAAGCTCCCAAAATTGGGTAGTTTAGAACAAGAGCAATTAGGAGCACGGATTACTAGTGAAGAAATAAAACAAATAATAAACTCATTGAAAAATGGGAAGACCCCAGGACCAGATGGCTTTAGTAATGAATTTTATAAAAGATTTCAGGAGTCTATTGTACCAAGATTATTTAATTTATACACGCAGGCTTATACTGAAAATAAACTACCAGAAACCCTAGCAGAAGCAACAATAACGCTTATACCAAAAAAAGATAAAGATTTAGAAGAGCCTGGTTCTTATAGAGCTATATCACTTCTAAATACGGATCAGAAAATTTTAGCAAAGATTCTAGCTAGAAGGCTAAATAATTATATTAACAATTTAATAAATACGGATCAAACGGGATTTATACCCAAAAGACAATCATTTAATAATTTGAGAAGGCTTTTTAATATAATGTACTCTCATAAGAAGGACAATGAAGATATCTCAGTGGTCACGTTGGATGCAGAGAAGGCATTTGATCAAGTAGAATGGCAGTATTTATACAAGGTACTCCAAAAATTTAATATGGGAGAGAATTTTATCAGATGGATTAAACTACTTTATGACAGACCTACGGCAAGAATATTAACTAACAATACACTATCTCCAAAATTTTACTTATCAAGGGGTAATAGGCAAGGGTGTGCCTTATCACCATTGCTATTTGCCCTTATGATAGAACCGTTGGCCGAAAGGATTAGAAATCACCCGAATATTCACGGATATAACAGCAAGGACTCAAAGAATAAAATTTCATTATACGCGGATGATATCCTTTTATATATTACTAATACACAAACGAGTATACCCACCTTATTAACACTAATTGAGGAATTCGGCTCTTTTTCAGGATACAGAATAAATTGGAATAAAAGCGAAATTATGTCTTTAAAACCACAGGATTCGAGACACTTACTAAAATTCCCCTTCAAAATTGCAACAGAAAAATTTAAGTACCTGGGTATTCAAATTACGAGAAGACACAAATCATTATTTAGTGCCAATTTTATACCACTATTAAATAAACTGAATGATACGATTAAATTTTGGAAAACGCTTCCACTCTCATTGATAGGCAGAATTAACGCTATAAAAATGACTTTCCTACCACAATTAATATATTTGTTTCAAGCAATTCCAATATATATTCCAAAATATTTTTTCAAAAAATTAGATTCCACTATCACTAATTTTATATGGGACTACAGAACACATAGAATTCAACGAAAGCATTTGTGCAAATCTAAAGAAGCGGGGGGTTTATCATTACCTAACTTTATATATTACTACTGGGCAGTGCATATTAAGAACATAATATACTGGCTAGATAGTTCCACTCAGCAGTTGGAGTGGATAAGAATGGAGAAAGAGGAGTGCTATCCGCACGATATAGGAACGATCCTGCTCTCACCGATAAAATTGAATAGTATAATATATAAGAAGAACCCAATTATTCACAATATAATAAGAATTTGGAAACAAATAAAAGCATCCTTGAAATTAAATAATTTATCAGTACTAACCCCACTACTGAACAACCCCGCATTCAAACCTTCTCTCATCGACAACACATATCAGCAATGGGATAGACTGGGGATTAGGAAAGTAGGGGACATGTATGAAGTGGGCAAACTGTTATCATTTCAACAATTAAAATTAAAATTTAAATTGAAGGATAATCAATATTTTAAATATATACAGGTATGTGACTTTATGAAGAAACATACACATAGATTTCAAACTATATTTTTAGATCCTTTAGAAGAAGCAATGAATATTAAGGCTGATTCACAAAAATTAATATCATACTTTTATAATAATATATTAAATAGAGAATCACCCTCAACAGAAGCATTAAGGGAAGATTGGGAACAAGAGCTAATGACAAAGATCTCGAAGGATAGATGGGAAAAATATTTGATGAACACACATAACTGTTCTATTAATGCAAGACACAATTTAATTCAATTCAAATTATTACATAGACTATATTATTCAAAAACGAGGTTGAACAAATTTTATCCAAACGTCTCTCCCAGATGCGATAAATGTTTGTTTCAAAACGCTAATATAACACACTCATTTGTTGGATGTACAAAGTTGAATAAATTTTGGAGTGATATATTTGATATATTTACAAAGATTTTCAAGTCAAGAATAGAACCCAAAACGGAATGGATTATATTTGGAATAATAGGAGAAGATACCAATTTAAATAAAGATCAAAATGTTTTTTTTAATTATGGGTTAATAATTGGAAAGAAATTGATACTTAAATTTTGGAAAAGTACAACCACACCAACTGTTAAAATGTGGATTAGGAATATGATGGACATAGCACGCCTTGAAGAAATGAGACTCCGACTAATAGATAAATATGACCAATTCTTAAAGAGTTGGTCTCCTTTCATCGACTTTTTGGAATCATGTGATGCAGCGGTGCCGTAAGGATTGCCGATTTCAGTTCATGACGCGGATAGATCTACATCTCCGAATACAGATTTGAAAAATTCTCTTTTAAGGGGCCTTCTCTTCTATTTCTACTCTCCTCTTTCTCTCTTCCTTTTTTTATTTTTTATATACACACTTCACGTTTTTCTACTCTCTGCCATCTATTTTTCCACTTTTTCCCCTTTCTATTGCTTTCTTTTTCTTGATCTGCTTACTTTTTTCTTATAACATAAAACTAGAGGTTGTACATAGAATGGATTATGGTGTTACATAGTTGGCACCTAAAATTAGGCGCCACTGTACTGTTTTGTGCTGTATTAACTTCTAATAAAATAAACAAAAAAAAAAAAAAAAAAAAAAAAAAAAAATGCCAACATTAGAAATGTGAAATCAAAGCCAATACTCACCGGGTCATTCTCCACTGTTGATGGGTAATTTTTTAATGGATATGTTGCACGTGCAGTAGTGCTTGCACAAGTTAGAGTATGGACAGGAGAAGTTTTAAAAGGGGCAGAACCAGTGATGCAGGTCATGAAGATATGTGAATAGTCATGTAGAGGAATTAATGAGTCTTCAGAAATCCAATCCAAACATGGAAGATGACCATGCTTCAGGTTGATGACCTTTCATTGGAATCTTGCTAATCCAGGATAGACACAAAAATCTGGAGTAACTCAGCAGGTCAGACAAGATATTTCGAGATAAGGAATAGGTGACATTTTGTGTCAAGACCCTTCTTCAGACTCATCAGAAGGGTTTCGGCCCGAAATGTTGCCCATTTCCTTCGCTCCATAGATACTGCTGCAGCCGCTGAGTTTCTCCAGCATTTTGTCCACCTTTCTAATCAAGGCTTGCTTATGAGACCTTGGAGTGTGCAATAGATAGCTGTATTTTATTGTAAGTGATTAAAACACAAATTGGCTTAAAGCATTATAGATATTCAGAGGTTGTAGATACATTTACATTCAAGTGTTTTTTGCAGGCAAATCTATCTCAATTTACCGTTGCTAAATTCTGAGTGTGGTCAACACCATCATACTGTTTCTGTGCAAGCACAATGCGATTTTCATAAACCCAAAACCAATCTATTAGCACATTAATGAATTGGTTCTGTCCATTGTTCTGGATTGTCTCTGACTTTGTCTGACCTGAAACATTAGCAGGTTCTCTTTCCACAGTCGCTGTCCTAACCTGTTGAACATTTCTGTTTGAACCTTACATTTACCTTTTGAATAAACAAAGCGTTTCCATGTCGTGTGCACCTGCTGCATCAGGGTAAATTATTTTTGAATCGTTCTCATGATGTGGTCCATGTTGAAATGCTGGGACTTGTTTACCAAACCCAGTTTCCTCAAAGAGTTCTGATGATGGGTTCTCGTGATCAGTGTGTTGACAGTAGGCCCACAACATTATTACACAAAGCAATGCATGAATGGTCCTACATGTTCAGTAAACACCATCACCAGAGCCTACTGGATGGCACAATGGTGAACAGAAATTTCTTGTGAAAAAAGATATTCCAGCCAGTGTGTGGGAAGGATCAGAAGATTCAGTCCTCGAGGAATATTCATTTATATTCATTTCTGAAGTACACCCAGAATTGGTCTATTTCAGATATATCTTAGAAAGATGGGTCATATAAGCCCCCATATGTAATTGTTCGTGCTTGTATATACTGTATATCAATTAAAGGAAACATTACAAGGAACCACAGAAAGAAGGGTGAGAAATCTACAGATTTAAATTGAATGATAATCAGACTTCTCTGTGGAGGAATAAATCATGACTGGAACAACTCACACCCGAAAACATGTAGATTTTTCTTCACATTTCTAAAAAAAAGTCTGCGTTTTCTTTCATTGCTTTATTTTTGTGCAGCTCAGCGAGAAAAGTGAAGGCACCTCCACAGAGAGTTTGTGGAATTTGTTTCACGACCAATTAGGTATAACAAATATCCATGCACAGATATAGTAAAGAATTTGCGCTTTATTAGCAATTAGGCAAGCTTAAATGAAAACTGTTACAAATCACCAAAAAGTTTCTCATAATCCCTTTTCAAAAAAAGGTACTGATGAAAAGCAGTAAAGCATAACGTTTGCTATCACGTGTTCGAGGAAAGGCTTGGTTCCTCTTAGTTTGCTGATCATTGCTTTATGTTTGCAGGAAGATTTCAGAGATTTAATCTCTTTTTGCTTTTAGAAATTAGCAAAAAAGCTTCAGCATATAGAATTTACCAATAGTTATTTTTTGCAATATACCAGATTAGAAGCCATCAAGCTAGAAATTTATATTTGAAAAAATGCTGTAAATTGAAACAGCGGCCTTATACACAATCTCATCTTAATAAATGGCCAGATCATTTTAGGTAATCAAAGCCGTCTGTATGCCCGGTTGTCTTTCCCATCAAAATCTCGGCTGAGGGTGTCCGCTGGTTATGGACGATATCGAACATCAGTTGCAATCACAAGAATATTCTGAAAAGAAGATATTAACATTAAAATAATGCTCTCCCATCTTCCTTCACATGGCACCAGTGCTTGCTTCAAAGTACAGTTTAAATCTATAGTCTCAATTATTTGATATGCCACAGGTTACTGTTTATAGATCATGATACAAAACCAAACACCAAAGGAGGCCATTCAGTGACTGGAACATCCTTTGAAAGGTTTTTCAATCAAAACATCTCTGTGGTCATTCCCCATAATCATCAATTTCCTTCATAACATATCCAATTCCCCCCATGGAAGTTACAATTAGATCATCTTTGACAACCTTATAGCAAGTGCATTTCTGATCTCAACACATCATCTCCATAGACCCTTTGTTTTGCCTCCAGCCCATCCAGCAGTTTTTATCCCATCTAATCGGACTACTTCACTCAAGGCTCTGAACACTCCCTACATCTCCCATATTCCTCCTCTACTCCAAGGAGAATATAGAAAAGTACAACTCAGGAATAGGCCCTTCGACCAAATGTCCGTGGTGAACATAATGCCACGACAAACTAATCCCATCTACTTGTACATGATCCACTCCATGCCCAGTAAATGCTTATTCAAATGCTCGTAAACGCCACTAATGTATCTGTCTCCACTCCTGGTGGTGTGTTCCAGGCACCATCCACTATGTGTAAAATAACATGCCATCTCCCTTAAACTCTGCCCCTTTTAACTGAAAGCGATGCCATCTAGTCTTTGACATTTCCACTCTGGGAAAAATGATTCTGACTATCTCCACCTCACATTATTGTGTATACTTTTATCAGGTCTCCCTACACCCTCTGGTGTTGTCCTGCTGCTAATAGCATTCTGGTAAACTTCTACACCCTCTCCAAAGCCTCCACATCCTTCCCATAATGGGGTGCCCAGACTGCATGCAGTATTTCCAATGTTGCCTAACCAAAGTTGAATGGAGCTGCATCATGACTTCTTGATTCTTATACTCAATGCTCCAACCAGAGAAGGAGAGCAGACCATATCCCTTCTTTACCACTCTTTTAGTTGTGTTGCCACTTTCAGGAAGCTTTGAACCAGGACCCCAAGATACCATCTTCCCCAGCCTCGTCGTGTACCTGGAGCATCTCAAGCCTGGAACCATTGTCACAAATCTAGGCACCCTCTCCTTCACCAAGATGGTCACCAGAAAGTCTAAGCACCAGAACTGATTACAGTACTCAAACACAAATCTTGTAAACAGTTTAAATGGTAATAAAGGATTATTCGCATTTGCTAGACTTCATTATTTAAAATGGTCAGATGGGTTTTGGCATTTTTAATCATTTTAGGATTTAAAAAGATTATATATTTTTAAGCTGCCTCAGTGTTTACTTCTTCTACCAGGATCAACTTGATACCCATGGCGTGAAAATAAAAGTTAATTTGATCAATAGAGGCCAACTCTCTCAAACTCCAGCATAAAAATAGTCGGCTCAAAACATTAAATTCTAAAGTTATTATAAAGACATTGGGAATGGCTCAGAATCACACTAATAAAGGATGTCCTAAAATAATAAATGATGGCCAAAAATGGTGTTGAAACTCTGCACTGTAATACGGGTTTCCAAAGAAACAAAATAGACAAGGCGGACATAATCTCCTCTCATGGGTATCCTCAAGGGCAAGGGTTCCCAACCTGGGGGTAAATTTCACCACCCCAGGGGTTATATTTGTTGATTCTGGATTTGTACATATTTTTTCTCATTGATTGACCGTGTTTGGTTCTGGTATCTGTTCATCATTAGTTGTTCATAAATAAGTGAAATAACATTGTTATGTGCTATTAAAGTTGCCAGGGGTAAACAGGACGAAAAAGGTTGGGAACCCCTGCTCAAGGGAAACTGACCCCCTCATGTCTATCATTTTGATTCAACTTCATTCACACGTATTTCACATAATTAACACCATCTTATGTAATGCAATTACTCACCTTGTTCACATCAAGACGGGGGTTTATAAAAACTAATTTTTTCACGTTTGGAAGTGGAACACCTTTGGCCAGTTTCACTGTAAGAAAAATTATTAAAATTTTCTGTAAGTTACTCAGCCCCTCACAATTGCACAGCCAATCACCGCGATGAAGACTTTACCTCATGTTACCACAGTACGATTTTCCTGTGCACATCCCTTCCCTAACATCCAATATGATCTCCGTTTTGGATATCTGTGAAGACCCAGCATCCAAACACTCTTGGGTAGAGGATTCTTGTCATTATAGCTAGTTTGCGACTGCAAGCTCTGATCTCGCCGCCCCAGCGAGGGAACATCATCCTAGCTTCTAGTCTATCAAGCCGTGTAAGCATTTGAGGCATTTCATTGAGATCACCTCACATGCTTTTAAATTCTAGACCCAGCTTGTTAGAAGAGCCTCAGCCATGAGCTTGACACGCAGGGCCGAGATTCTTGCTCCCTGTGCAGATGTGTGTGGGGGCTGTAGGAAGGATGAGAAACCTGACCATGACACCGTGGACCAGGAAGCCATTCAAGAGCGCAGAGAGAAGAAACACGTGGCCATCATTGGGTATTTGTCATGAGGATACAGACCCGAAGGCTGTGTAGCCGTCCAGGTGCCTGGGTTACGTCATGTGGATACCATGACAAAGATAGAACAAGGAAACAGGATCTGACAAGGGAATTTAAGCAACTGGGTACTAAATCGAAAAGCAGAACCAAAGAGGTAATAACCTCTGGATTGCTACCTGAGCCACAAATAATTTGGCATAGGGTTGTGAAGATTAAAGAGCTGCACTCATGGCCCAAAGATTGGTGTGGGAGAGGTGGAGTTGAATTTGTGGGGCATTGGCACCAGTATTGGGGAAGGAGGGAGCTGTCTTGATTGACAGACTTCACTTGAACCCAGCTGGGAAACTAGGTAAATGACATAACTAGGGCCATAGATAGGGCTTTAAAACTAAAGAGTGTGTATAGTGTGTGAGGCGGGTCGTGAATAAAATGGAAATATATGGATGAAATTAAAGGGAAGGAGAGAGCAGGAGAGGTTACTGAAGTCTCCAGAAGTAATAGAACAGGAAGTTTAAGAAGAGATATGGTAGGCAAAATTAGGGCCAATATAAGAAGAGGTGTGAAGAATTGGTGTTATATTTGAATGCACGCAGTATACGGATGACCTAATAGCACAGTTAGAATTTGGTAGGTACAATGTTGTGGGCATCACAGAGACATGGCTGAGAGAGGATCAGAGCTGGGAGCTGAATATCCAAGTTACATGTCCTATGAAAAAGACAGATGGGTGGGGTAGCTATGCTGTTCAGAAATGAAATTCTGTCCTCAGCAAGGCGTGACATAGGATTAGACGTAGAATCCTTGTGGATAGAACTAAAAAAACTGTCAGGATAAAAATACCCTGATGGAAGATATTTACAGGCATCTGAACTGTAGCCAGGACGTCGGGTACAAATCACATGAAGAGGTACAATTGTCATGTAAGAAAGGCAATGTTACAGTGGCCACCTGGGATTTCAATAAGTAGATAGACTGGGAAAATCAGGTTGGCATTGGATCTTAAGAGAATTAATTTGTAGAATGCCTACGAGATGGCTTCTTAGAGCAGCTTGTGGTCAAGCCTAGGAGGGAAAAGGCAATTCTGGATTTGGTATTGAGGAAAGAACCAGGTGTGATTAGGAAGCTTAAAGTAAAGGAACTCCTAGGGGGCAGTGACCATAATATAGATAGATATGCCATTTATTGTCACTATACATGTACAGTGAAAATGAAAGCTGCTCGTACTCAGTGCATACATACAATTTAGCACAAAAAACAAGAAACAGAAAAAACAAAAAACAGAAGGGGGAAGGGGGGGGGGGGGGGGCGGGGGGGGGGGGGGGATGGGGGGGGGGGGGGGGGGGGGGGGGGGGGGGGGGGGGGGGGGGGGGTGGGGGGGGGGGGGGGGGGGGGGGGGGGGTGGGGGGGGGGGGGGGGGGGGGGGGGGGGGGGGGGGGGGGGGGGGGGAGGTGCACAATTTCTGCGGCGCTACATACATATATACATATATACAGATGGAAGTCCGTGTTGGGCAGTGAAGTCAGTGCATGTGTGAATTAGAATTAATAGTAGTTATAATTCTCGGAAAGCAACTATTCCTGAGTCTATTTGTCCTGGATTTGATGCACCAATAACGCCTTCCAGAGGGCAGCAGGTCGAACAGTCCAAACGCAGGATGGGAGATAAAATCCAACTTGCAGTTTGAGAAGGAGAAGATGAAATTAGATGTGTTTGTATTACTATCTCGTAAAGGTGATTACAGAGGTATGAGGGAGTAGCTGTCTAAAGTTGATTGGTTCTTGGTTTCTTGGTCCTCCAAAATATTCCAAATGGAATTTAAACTGGAAAGGGACCCTAGCAGGAATGACAGTGTAGCAGCAATGGCAGGAGTTTCTAGCAATAATTTGGAAGACATAGGATCTTTTCATCGCAATGAGATGACCGTGGCTGACAGGAAAATCAAAGACAGTATAAAACTAAAAGAGAGGAACATAATGTTGCAAAAAATCAGTGGGAAGCCGGAGGTTTGGGAAGCTTTTAAAAACCAAGAGAAGGGAACAAAAAGACAACACTGAGAGAAAAGATGAACTATGAAGGTAAGCTAGCCAATAATATTGTATCGGATAGAAAAAGTTTCTTCTGATATATAAAGAGTAAAGAATAAAGAGGGATGATAATGTGGAATATAGAAATGGCAGATGAATTTAGCAAGTGGAACATTTCCCAATTGACAATTTACATCAAAATCGTTGCAATAATCAAGTCAGTAAAATCTTTAATTTGCTAACTAAGAGCAAGAATATAATTAACCAACAGATAAACTGAGCAAAGCTAATTTTCGTGATGGAAGTTCAGCACAAGGTAGAAAAACCCCCAACATCTAAATACGTTGCGCCATTATCCATTTTTACCGTGGAAATCCCAAACAGTCTCCATCACGTACTTACCATTGACGCCTGGTAACACCGCAAACTTTACTGCAAGGTTCATTATCAGTTGCAGACCAGCCACCTTCAACAAGACATGATGAGAAAGAAAATGTCAAATAAGATCCTCTTAGTTTAATATCCTAGGATAATGTAATGTTTACAGTGGGGAGTGACGGTGTACAACATCGTTGTGGGGGGGGCTGGAATTGACAACCCAAAGACCACTCATATGAACAAGGAAGTCTCAGGCTTCCCAGGATGTTGCCTGGGTTTCAACAACTAAGTTACAGAGATAGGTTGAATAAGTTAGGTCTTTATTCTCTGGAGCGCAGAAGTTTAAGGGGGGACCTGATAGAGGTCTTTAAAATGATGAGAGGGATAGACAGAGTTGATGTGGACAAGCTTTTCCCTTTGAGAATAGGGAAGATTCAAACAAGAGGACATGACTTCAGAATTAAGGGACAGAAGTTTAGGGGTAATATGAGACGGAACTTCTTTACGCAGAGAGTGGTGGTGGTGTGGAATGAGCTCCCAGTGGAAGTGGTGGAGGCAGGTTCATTGGTATCATTTAAAAATAAATTGGATAGGCATATGGATGAGAAGGGAATGGAGGGTTATGGTACGAGTGCAGGCAGGTGGGACTAATGGGAAAAAAATTTGTTCGGCATGGACTTGTAGGGCCGAGATGGCCTGTTTCCGTGCTGTAATTGTTATATGGTTATATGGTTTATATGGTTATATGATGTCATCACTGTGGTCCTTTTGACCGCACTCTTGAGCAGAACTTCTCATGGGGTTGACGTTTGGAATGTTAGCTTCCTATTAGCTCATTGAGGAATCTGGAGAGGGAGCTGACCCAGGTTAGAACTGAGACAGATTCAGTGACTACATTTATTTCAGTGGAGAGGAATGGCTCTATCAGAGACAGGTGCATTATTCAACATATGATTATGGGGAAACCAAGCATGGAAGCAGGCCCTTCAATCCATCCAAGTCGCTACTGGCCAAGAAGTACCCATTTTTCCACAAGACCCTAATGCATTTTATTTTTCACACATTCTCATCAACTCACACTCCCCAGATGCTAGTACTCACCCACAGAAGGGGCAATTTACCGTGGTCAATTAACCTACGAACCTGCGTATTGGTGGAGTGTGGCAGGAAACCAACACAGTGAGAATGTGCAGAATCGCCACAGACGGCACCAGAGGTCAATTGCATGCTGGTCGCTGCTATATCACCGCTGCCGTAACCTTGGTTTTTTTTTTTACGTTGAATGATTGTATTCAATTGTTTACAAAGTGGTTTTCTCTCCCTCATAGGTTTTTAATACAGTCTACCCTCGTTATTATGGACCTCTTTAAAACAGATTTCAGTTATAACAGACAGAGTGTCACCACAGTAGTCAGACACCACTGTCTCTTTAAGAACACAGATTGCTAGTTACACTGTGGGAGCCCATTGAAATTGGCATGCAATTGCATCAATCAACACTGATGCAAGGATGGGGTAACTCAGTGGATAAGGCAGCAGCTATGTCCAGAACACCTCGCACGCTCTTCAACAATAACAACTTTCGGTTTCCAGGCCCCCATTCATTCCTCTTTACCATGGACATCATCCCCTCTACACCTCCATCCCTCATCAGGAGACCTTCAGACCTTTTCGCTTCTTCCTCGAACAAAGACCCAACCAATTTCACTGCTAACACCCTCCTCTATTTAGTCGAACTTGTTCACAACCTCACCAACTTCTCCCTTGACTCCGTCCACTTTCTCCAAATTAAAGGCTTAGCCATGGCCACTCGTATGGACCCATCTATGGCTGCCCTTTTGTCAGGTATGTTGAACAGTCCTTAGTCCAGGTGCACAGGGGCCCTATCCCCCAACCCTTTCTCTGCTATCCCAACGACTGCTTTGGGGATTAGCTCCTGCACCCATGCAGAACTCATGGACTTTATCAACTTCACCACTAACTTTCAACCTGCTTTCAAATTCACCTGGACTATCTCGAACACTTCTCTCTCCCCTCTCTCGATCCCTCTGTCTCCGTCACAGGAGACAGACTATCAACGGACATCTATTACAAACCTACTGACTCGCACAGCTATTTGGACCATACTCCTTTCCATTGCAAAGGTGCTCTTCCCTATTCTCAATTCTTCTGTTTTCACTGCATCTGCACCCAGTGTGAGGTGTTCCATACTAGTACAACTGAGATGTCCGCATTCTTCAGGGATAGTGGGTTCCTCCCTGCGGTCATAGATGGGACCCTCACAAGTGTCTCCTCTGTGTCCTGTAGTTCTGCTCTTCTCCTACCCCCAGATGCAACATGGACAGAGGTCCCTGGTTCTCACCATTCACCCTACCAGCCTCCGCATTCAACACACTATCCTCCGACACTTGTGTAATCTCCTAAGGGATTATTACATCACTAATCACATCTTCCCATCTCTATCCCTTTCCGCATTCTGTAGGAACCACTCCCTCCACACCCCCTTGGCTCACTCGTCCCTTCCCAACTAAACCACCCCCTTCCCCAGGTACCTTCCCCTGTAGCTACCTGTCCTAATACCATCTCTCGAATCCATCCAGGGATCCAGGCAGGTTAGACAGAGTTTCACATGTACGTCCTCTAACCTCATCTACTGCAACTGGTGCTCCTGATATGGTCTCCTGTATATTCACGAAACCAAACATAGACTCGTGACTATTTCGGTGAACACTTACGCTTGGTCCTGGTTGCCAACCTTTTAAACTCCCCTTCCTGTTCCACACTGATCTTTCTGTCCTCGACCTCCTTCATTGCCAGAGTGAAGCCACGCACACATTTGAAGAACACAACCTCATATTTTGCTTGAGTACCTCACAACCCAGCGATATGAATACTAAATTATTTCATTTTAAGTAACGTTCACACTCCCCTCCATCTAGGCTCCTCTCCGGTCATTTTTAGCACTCCACTGAGCCGCAACAATCAAAGGCCAGCTCTGAAGATAAGATGCTGCTACTAGATATGTACTGTTGAGGTAGTGTGAATACGGCAGCTCATCCCACACATATAAACTGTCCCATAGAACTTTGTGCATTCCAGCACAGACAAGAGAGGGTCCAACAGGATTTGGATGAAGGAAGAGCTACCATCAGCATTGGCCACTTCATCTCAACTAGGTAGATAGAAGACAGCAAAATTTACATTCCAGATTGGACATTTCCAAAGACATTGTTTCTCGTGATTTTGGATTGAAAGAGCTGAAGAACTGTTCAAGTAGTATCACAATATTAACACACCAGATTTAGACAGTATTTATAACATGATGAAACATCGAGGAATTTCAAAAGAATATCAGCAAGAAAAGGTTGACACCAAGCCTGTTGATGACTAAAAGTTTGGTCAAAGAATTAGACTTGAAGTAGGGTCGATAAGGAAGAGATGGTGAGAGAGGCAAGAGATGGAACATTTCAGGGGGTTAAATCCAAATTCAGATATCCTAGAGTGGAAAGCCAACAAATGCTGCAGAGACAGAGAAACTGCAAGAAAGGGATGAGGCCGTAGAAGAAAGAGGGCAGGAGGATATGTAGTGAAGTTGGCTGTGGGTATCAGTGAGTTTGTAGCAGATGTCTGTGGACAGTCTATCTCCTGAAATGGAGACAGAGAGATCAAGAAAGGAAAAAGAGATGTGACAAGAGTCCAAGTAAATTTGAGGGCAGCATGGAAATTGATTGAAGTTCATGAAATCAACAAATACTGCACATAGACACAAAAAGCTGGAGTAACTCAGCGGGTCAGACATTATCTCTGGAGAAAAGGAATAGATTATGTTTTGGATCGAGACACTTCTTCAGACAGAGTCTGGGGAAAGATGAATGATAGATATAGATGGTGATATAGCAAATGCAGGTGGCAGCACCAATGCAGTGGAAAACAAGTTGAGGTGGTTCTAGGGGTATATTTCGATGTTGTGAAGGGAAAGGCAGGCCTAGCTAGATCCCATGTGAGTGCCCATGGCTGAGAGGAATCAAAAAAGGTTCCAACGGGTGAGGATATGTTCCAACAGGTGGATGTGAGAGCAAGTTGAGGAGAAGGTTGTTCGTTCTTTGTTCTAGGAAGAAATGGAGAGCACTAAGGCCTACCTGGTGGGGGATTCCGGTAGGCGGCGCGGCTCTGGCCAGCAGCGGCCTCTGCAGCCTGTCCGCGTTTTTATTATTTTTTGTCTGTGTTTTTATGTAGTTTTTGTTATTTTATGTTGGGGTGTGTGTGTGGGGGGATGGGGGTGGGGTGGGAGGGGGGGGGGGGGAACTTTTGAATCTCTCCCTGCACTGGAGACCCGACCTTTTTCCGTCGGGTCTCAGGTGTCGTTGAGGCCGCAACGAGGAGCGGCCTCCAACGGGAAGAAGCCGGGGACTCTGGTGCCGACTCACCGTTGCCGTCGCGGAGCTGGCCGAGGCCGGAGCGGGTGGAGCGGTGGAGGAGCGCTGCCGCTGCTGCTGCTGCTGCTGCTGCTGCCGATGCCGCTGCTGCTGCTGAGTCGGAGGCTGCTACTGCGGGTCTGCGGACGGCTCGGACGACCCCGCGCGGCTCCCTGGAGGGAGACCGCTTTTCGGGGCTCCTGCAACGGCGAATTCTCCCGCCCGTGTTGCGGGGTCGAAGAGCTCCTGGAGCGGGGCCTAACACCATTGCCCCGCGCGGCTGGAACGGCCGCGGGACTTTGCGAGCACACACCGGGGGCTCCAACACCAAGACCCGGTGTGCGACCTCGCACCACCCGGCGTGGCTTCAATGGCCGCGGGACAATCGCCATCGCCAGCCGGGGGCTTTGACTTTGACTCTGACATCGGGGGGGGGAGAGTGCAGTGGAGAGATAAGTTTTTTTGGCCTTCCATCACAGTTATGTGATGGATGTTTATGTTAAATGTAATTATGTTGTGTCTGGGGTCTATTTGTGTGTAATGTATGGCTGCAGAAACGGCATTTCGTTTGGACCTCCAGGGGTCCAAATGACAATTAAATTGACTCTTGACTCTTGACTCTTGGATGGGGTGCAAAGATACTGGACGTCCATGGTATAGATTAGGAAGTGTGGGACAAGGCATTCAAATTTGTAGTATGAGGAGATGACTTCAGTAGGGCAAAATCAATGTAAATAAAGGTCTGGCCAGCTAGGGTACTCATGTCCATGGAATTGGGCTGGAGATTGAAACGGGCAGTGCAGGGTTTGGGAAAAACTAGGGTGGTAGTTGGGGAGGGAACATTGTCAAAAGGCATGAGATCTGTGATGGATTGGGAGATAGTGGTCTGATGTTTGTCGGTGATGTCATGGTCAAGGGGTGGGTATGAGCAGTTGTACGAGAGGCCTTCAGCATGGTAGAGTTCTGTCAGCCAGATTGCATCAGCACCACCCTTGTCTGTTCCCTCCATAAACGCTGCCTGACGCTGATTTCCTCCAGAACTTTGTTTTTAACCCAATTCCACCATTTGCAGTTGCAGTCACATTCAGAACTTAGGTTGTTTATTATCTGGGACTACATGATCATCATCACTGCACAAGGTGTTGATCATGGACCTGAGAACTTGTTTCCATCATCCACTGAGGATTCCCAGCACTTTCTGTTTGTATTTAAAATCTTCAACATCCTTTGAAGCTTTGGCCCACAGTGTCCGTGCCAAAAATGTTGCCAAGTTAAACTATTGTCGCCTTTGCATGCACATGATCCACATCCCTCCCTATTCAGTGATGTGGAAGTGTCTTCCTAAATGTTGTGATGAGACACTTTCAAGTTAAGTTCAGAAAGGATCTTGCCTATAAATCCATCATATGGCATCTGCCAAGTTCAGATTACTAGAATCGGCGTATTAAGATGCTGTCACACTGCGCCACCATAACGCTTACCTTCTGATATGATGACTGTTACTTTGATCACAGACTAATTTGTACCCAAGACTCAAGTGTCATCACAAACAAACAAGACTTAAAATCATGCAAGAAGATTTACTTACCGGAACAGGGCCAACATTAGTACGACCCATAGTCAATTTCAGGCTGTACAAAAAGACAAAGTAAAAAAGCAGAACACCATTACATCACAAAGGGAATTGTCTGGATTTTTAACAATGTTTGTGCAATCTGACTTTAAACTCCTGGTGCAGTGATGTGAGGAAACTTGCAACAAATATAATGGCAGCCTGGGTTTGTACTGAATACTTGGATGCATACCATTGCATCACAGGCATGTTTAAACTATCGCACATTTTTCGATGCGCTGTTCTCTTTGCATCCTGAGATCCAGCCGTATCGCCACACCTCAGTGCACGCATGCCCTTGACCTCTCCCTGCAACAGCACCAACCCTTTCTATCTCAGTTCTGTCCTAGAACACAGTTCCACTTTATCCGTTGCCACATGCAGTGCCTCTACTTTCCTCTGGTCTCCCTCTCCCCCGTCCAGTTTCAGCCCTTGCCGTGTTTTCACCTCAATCCGTCTGATCTTCCCCTCTCTGATCCTAAACAGTGGCCACACTAACAAGCATTTTTTCTTGTTTTTGTCTATATTCACAGGGTCTGAGATCTGCTCAACATTGTCATAGATTCATAAATTCACAACTGGAATGCATGCAGGCTTGACATTGACATTATATTCACAGATATTTCTTCCAATATGCAGCCAAACACAATAAAGGTGGCTGTGGCACAAATGATAGCTTCTCATCGGAATAAGGAATGAGGAGCGGCATAGTGGTGCAATGGTAGAGTAGCTGTCTCACAGCTCCAGAGATCCGAGTTAATCCTGACCTTGAGTGCTGTCTGTGTGGAGTTTGCACCTTCTCCCTGTGACCATGTGGGGTTCCTCCAGGTGCTCTGGTTTCCTCCCATATCCTAATGATGTGTGGATTTATAGGCCAATTGGTGATATAAATAACTCCTAATGTGTACATGTGGGATAACAGAAGTCGTGTGAACCAGTGAGCGGTGGTCATTGTGGGTTTGACATGCCAACGGGCCTGTTTCCAGGCTGTATCTAAATTAACATAACATGCATAAAATAAAATAACATGCAAAATGTCACGTTTATCAGAGGAATGATATGATTTATGATTATGATGCTACCTGATAACTTGCTTGTTGCATGAAAAATATTTCTTTATCTTTGTTTCAACTTTGGAAAGAGATCATAATCAATTTAAATGGCATCGCGTCTCATGGCATATAATGATCCTGATGAAACACTGGCATTTGGGTGAGTTATATGTGAGCTCAATGGTGAAAATCAGTTGCTTGAACTTTATCTTATTCAATGCACCGACTTTGACAAATTCCACTCAATGTCACTAGACAGGAGTCTCAGACAATTCTGGTGGATTAATCCTAATACAGATGTTGCATCCTCTCTGAAATTAACTAATAACGTACATCGACGGTCAAATTTAGATTTAGATCTATTGTACTCTACAGGCTTCGGTACTATATTAATAAAGGAAATAAGCAAAAAAGTAATCAATAATGACTGAGTTTGGCTATCAGTGAATGGTAATTGTTAGTTGTGCATTCAGTATAAAAGTTATGGATTGAAGCCCCAATCTAAACATTTGAACACATAATCTACACTAATTTTAACTATGATTGATTTTTTGCAGGGACAGCTCCATCCACAAATTCAGATGGTTAAAGATGTTTGAACATTTTGCCAAAACAGAGCAGGTCGTTTTTCCAGTGTCCCTCTGATGTGTATTTATTCTCCAATGCCAAGGATCTTCGATGTTTGTTGTAATAACTTGTGTGGTAATTATCTTACCCCGCACAGACTGGGTCCATGTGAGGGCATGAATTGTCTTTCAGTTGTCTTTCCCTTACCTATTCAGTTGTACGGATCCAATCAGTTTCATCTGAGCGATACGCACACGAGCAGAGACACTCGCTTGCTGCAACAAGACAAAATAATCAAGGAGATTTCTCATGGCAATAGTTTTGCCAACCATAAAAATTTATGTACTACAGAAAAAGACGATTTTTGTACTTACAATATTCAGGACAAAAAGTGATGCGAGGGTTGAATTTGGCAGGACTGCGCACACGTCAAATGCTCCAAATGCTTGAACGTTGATGTGTTTTTTTGCAGCCTTCAGAACTGGCGATCGAGTGGCTCGCAGGCGCAATTCTATTGGCATGTTAGGATAGAGCTTTGCCAGCTGTTGAGATGTATATTCTATTAATAAGTAGGTCATTAACATCATTTTCTCCACAGATTGTGCCTGATCTCTAAGCATCAGTATTTTATGTTATTTTTATTTCATGTTTCCGGAACCTGAAGAATTTTTCTCTGGTAATGTTCGTCTTTCCCATCATAGAGTAACGTGCAAAGAATAGTGATGTGATAACAATGGTGCTATGGGATAAGGAGCGTTTAATATCAAACAAGAGTTTGCAAACCCATGGAACACTTACCCGAGGTACGATTACACTGAAGGACTTTGTGTTTAATCTGACAGGCGATATATTCGGAATCTGGGGAAAACAGAAAGGAATTAGCCAATTTTCTGGGGGGTATTTTGTGTGACTGTATCAAACATCATACATACATAAATTCTTCAAAGGCAAGTGTGGTGAAATAGTCAGTGTGGATTTCAAATCTCATCTGCAATTCTGAGATTGGATTTATAAATCACTGCAGATTGCATTGACAAAAATCTGGAGCATTATTAAAGTTATTGCAAAAATATATAGTATTTCTAAAGAACTCATTCTCTATTAATAATCTAGATTTACTGAAAGTAAATAATCAATATGCCAGTTCTGCCTCCTAACCTATACTTCATCTTCATTTCATATTTTCCACTTAAAGTAAAGTAGAGGTATGTCACAGTGTTGAAGTGGTAGAGTTCCTGCCTTACAGTGCTTGCAGGTTCGATCCCGACTACGGGTGCTGTCTGTATGGAGTTTGTATGTTCTCCCCATGACCGTCGTGGGTTTTCTTCGAGATCTTCGGTTTCCTCCCATATACCAAAGACGTACAGGTATGTAGGTAAATTGGCATGGTAAATGTAAAATGTGTCCCTAATGTGCGTAGGATGGTGTTAATATGTGGGGATCGCTGGTTGTCGTGGACCAGGTGGGCCGAAGGGCCTCTTTCCGCGCAGTATGTCTAAACTAAACTAAAGGAAATGTACTACAGCGAATCAGCCTACCCGAGAGTCTTTGGGATGCGGGAGAATGTTTGAGCCTCCAGGCCAAACCCATGTGGCTGCAGGGAGAACATGCAAACTCCTGTCAGACAGCACCGAAGGTCAGGACTGAACCCTGGTCACTGGAATAGTGAGATGGCAACACGACCTGCAGAACCATTGTGCCTCTCTGCCAATTGATGAACCATGGAAACAGGCCCCATAAATCACCAGACATTGCTACCCCTTGTTGCTCTGTGACAAAACAAAGCTCATATTCATATAATAATTTATTATTTTAAAACAATGCCATTGTTCAAATAAGAGACAATTGAAAATGGAGTAAGTTTCTGACAAGAAGGTGCATTATTTGTTACTCCTTCCTCGCACAGTGACATGAAACCAGCAGCCTGGAATTTGGAGTAAGAACA
>NW_026576386.1:0-108637 GCF_028641065.1 Leucoraja erinaceus
TGCGACTTGGAGCTCCCGAAGTCGGCCCCTAACTAGGGAACGCGAGCTCCATGATGTTAAAGTCCACAGACCCACGCAGTTGGAGATTCCCAGATTGATCCTCGACAACGATCGCAAGCACCGCGATGATAAGTCCGCAGCTCCTGCGGTTGGAGCTCCTAAAGTCGGTCTCCAGCAAGAGGCCGCCAGCTCCACCATGTTAGGCCGCAGTGTGACAGAGATACAACATGGAAATATTCGCATCTCCGTTGAGAAGAGATAAAAAACATTCCCCCCCCCACCCCCCGGCACATAATACAAAGCTAAAGATAAACTAAAACGTACATTTTACAACAAACTAACAACACCAAAGGAAATAGACAAGACGGACCATGAGCGAGGCAGCCATCATTTGTGCCACCTGATGTTCCTCAGGTCGTGTCTCACTAATGAGTTTTTTTGAGGTGGTGATGAAGGAGATTGATGAAGGTACAGCAGTAGATGTTGTATACATGGATTTTAGAAAGGCTTTTGATAAGGTTCCTCATGGTAGGCTGATCCAGAAGATTCAGATGTACGGTATTCACAGTGACTTGGTCGTATGGATTCAGAACTGGCCTAGTCAGAGGGTTGTGGTGGGAGGTAGATATTCCAACATGAGGTCTGTGACAAGTGGAGTTCCGTAGGGATCTGTGCTGGGACCTCTGCTGTTTGTGATCCATATAAATAATGGCGGCTTGGTGGTGTAGTGGTAGAGCTATTACCTTACAGCCCCAGAGACCTGAGTTAGATCCTGACTACGGGAGCTAGTCTGTACGAAGTTTGTACGTTCTCCCTGTGACCGGCGTGTGTTTTCTCCAAGATTTTAAGTTTCCTCCCACATTCCAAAGACGTACACGTTAATTGGGTTGGTATCAATGTAAAATTGTCCGCAGTGTGTGTAGGGTTGTGTTAATGTGTGGGGATCACTGGTTGTTGGGACACAGTGGGCCAAAGGACCTGTTTCCGTGCTGTATCTCTAAACTAAACTAAAATGACCTAGAGGTAAATGCGGGTGGTTTGTGAGTAAGTTTGCTGATGATACCTAATTTGGAGGAGTTGCAGACAGCAAGGAAGGCTATCAGTAGATGCTAAAGTATGCATGCAGGTGCAGCAGGCAGTGAAGAAGGCGAATGGTATGTTAGCATTCATAGCAAAAGGATTTGAGTATAGGAGCAGGGAGGTTCTACTGCAGTTGTACAGGGTCTTGGTGAGACCACACCTGGAGTATTGCGTACAGTTTTGGTCTCCTAATCTGAGGAAAGACATTTTGCCATAGAGGGAGTACAGAGAAAGTTCACCAGACTGATTCCTGGGATGGTAGGACATACATATGAAGAAAGACTGGATAGACTCGGCTTGTACTCGTTAGAATTTAGAAGATTGAGGGGGGATCTTATAGAAACTTACAAAATTCTTAAGGGGTTGGACAGGCTAGATGCAGGAAGATTGTTCCCGATGTTGACGAAGTCCAGAACAAGGGGGTCACAGTTTAAGGATAAGGGGGAAATCTTTTAGGACCGAGATGAGGAAAACATTTTTCACACAGAGAGTGGTGAATCTCTGGAATTCTCTGCCACAGAAGGTAGTTGAGGCCAGTTCATTGGCAATATTTAAGAGGGAGTTAGATGTGGCCCTTGTGGCTAAAGGGATCAGGGGGTATGGAGAGAAGCAGGTACAGGATACTGAGTTGGATGATCAGCCATTATCATATTGAATGGCGGTGCAGGCTCGAAGGGCCGAATGGCCTACTCCTGCACCTATTTTCTATGTTTCTATGTTTCTAAGATGCAATGGGATATAGATCAGCTACAGAAATGGGCAGAGAAATGGCAGATGAGGTTTAACCTGAGCATGGGTGAGGTGTTGCACTTTGAGAGGTTGAATGTAAGGAAAGTATACAGTTAATGGCAAGATCCTTAAACTGCATTAATGTGCAGAGGGATCTTGGAGTCCAAGGTCATAGCTCACTGAAGGTGGCAGCAGAAGTAGATAGGGTGGTAAAGGACACATACGGTATGTTTCCCTTCATTGCTTGGGTCATTCAATATAAGAGTCAGGAAGTCAGGCAGTTGGACATTTGGGGTATTGCCTGCAGTTATGGCCACCCCGTTACAGTAAAGATGTGGAGGCTTTGGAGAGGGTGCAGAGGAGGTTTACCAGAATGCTGCCTGGATTAGAGAGTTTCAGCTACAGGGAGAGGTTGGATATACTTCGATTCACAAGTTCACAAGTTATAGGGATAGATTTAGGCCATTTGGCCCATCGAGTCTACTCCGCCATTCATTCATGGCTGATCTCTGCCTCCTAATCCCATTTTTCTGCCTTTTCCCCATAATCCTTGTCACCCGTTTTAATCAAAAATGTGCCCATCTCTGCCTTGAAAATATCCACTGACAGCCTCCACAGCCCTCTGTGGAAATGTTCCACAGATTAACTACCCTCTGACTGAAGAAGTTCCTCCTCACTTTTCTAAAAGAGCCTCCTTAAATTCTGAGGCTATTACTGGTCCTAGACTCTCCCACCAGTGGAATCATCCTTTCCACATCCACTCCATCTACGCATTTCACCATTCTGTAAGTTTCAATGTCCTCCCCGCCCGCCCTCAACCTTCAAACTCCAGCGAGGGTAGAGGCCCAGTGCCGTCAAACGCTAATCATATGCTAAACCTCTCATTCCTGAGATCAATCTTGTTAAACCTCCTCTGGACCCTCTCCAGAGCCAGCACATCCTTCCTCAGATATGGGGACACATTTTTCTCACAGTTTGTCCAAATGCGGCCTGACTAGCATGTATAGAGCACAGCATTATACTCTGTTTTTGTATTCCAGTCCTCTTGATATAAATGCCAGCATTGGATTTTCCTTCATTAATGCAATTTAACTTTATGGAATCCTGCACCAGCACTTCCAAGTCCCTTTACATCTCCATTTTCTGGATTCTCTCTTCATTAAAAAAAATTATCTACGCCTTATTCTTATTACCAAAATGCATGACTCCGCATTTTGCTACACTATATTCCAACTGCCACTTCTGTGCCCACTCTCCCCACATGTCCAAGTCTTTCTCTCCAGAGTCCTTGCTTCCTCTACACCTGCTGTGGCTCCACCTATCTTAGCATCATTTGCAAACTTGGCCACTAAGCCTTCAATCCCCTTATCCAAATCATTAATATACAATTGTTTTCTCTGCAATGTTGGAGGTTGAAGGGAAGTATATAAAATTATGAGAGGCAATCACAAGACAATCACAATTATATTCCCGGGGTGGAAATTTCAGACAGAATAAAAGAATAAAAAAGAGTGTGAAACAGCATACAAAACAAAACAAACTGCTTATAAAGTGTCATAAACATATCTATAAATAAATGAAATCATGTGTCCGAAAAGGAGCAGGAAGAAGGCCAAGCTTATTAATTCCCCACCCCTTATTCAACTGCTTGGTAATTATTATCTCATACACATTTAGCAGCTATATGTACATATGTACACCATCCACTATATGTACACCAAATTATTTACATTTGAACACTAATCAAATATTTACAAAGCCATACAAAAAAGAAAAAAAGAAAAAGAAAAGAAAAAAATCCTAATAAACTATACAGTATCTTAGTCATATTTACAACCGATTACCCTATAATCACCCTTCCCAATACAATCAGCATAACAAATATTCCACTCACAATCACCTATCCTCATCCCAATATCCTTTTAAACAAGTGTTTTTGTACATATTTTTTAACTGAATTATGCCTGTGCTAAGTTTTATTCAGATGAAATCAGTGTAGCTAGGTTCCATGTTTGGCATAAACATTGTGGGCTGAAGGGCCCGTTCCTGTGTTGTCCTGTTCTATGTTCTTATAAAGCACAAACAGCACAGATCTCTGGGGCACATCACTAGTCACAGGCCGCTGGTCCATAATACAACCTTCCACCACCACCTCTGCTTCCTTCCATGAAGCCAATTCTCTGTCCAGTCAGCTGGCTCTCCCTGGATCCATGCGATCTAACCTTCTTGAGCAGCCACTATGCGGAATCTTATCAAAGGTTGGCTGAAGTCCATACAGACAAAGTCTGCAGCTTTGCCCTCAACCTTTTTGGGTACTTCTGCAAAAGCAATTTTAATAAGCAATTGGTTGAAACTCTCTGCTCTGCTAATTGTTTTATGATTTATAATCAGATTAGAATTTTAATGTTGTGTGATTTTCTCTGCCATTTCCTTTATAGGGAAGTAGACTATTTATACCTCTAATTGAGTGATGTCATGTAGAGGCACCTCACCAAGACTGAATGTTTGTGTTATACGTCTTATTCAGACATCCCCTCACTACATCCCAGTCAATGTTCCAGGCTTCATCGATCTCTGCAGGTTTGGCTTTGTATTTTTCAGCAAACTGCTTATTGAAAGTGTAGAAAACCTTCTTCCAATAGGATGCTGCCTGTGTGGAAATTTCCCGCTGGATGGTCCAGGATTTGTAGTAATCATTGACAGTTTGGTAATCCTTGTAGGGTTTGTATTCCCCATTTGTGTCGTTATTACTAAAGGATACATTACCTGCGACTAAAGCTGTGCAGACGTCAGTTACGTTACAAGACGTTGACTCTTTAACCGTTGATTTGTGAATGATCCTTTACCTGTGACTGAAGCTGTGGAGACGTCAGTTACAAGACGTTCACTGTCTATCCATCGATTGCAATTGAGTCCTTCTGGTCTGTGCTGCTTACAAGAGTGCTGTGAGTGTACTACGGTCTCTGAATCACAGAAAACCCCACAGAAAGGACATTTCTTGGTACAATTAAATAACCCTTTGAACATCACATCCCTGGGTCTAATGGATAATTCTTCAATCTTTGCTTGGACATCCCAGCTTGTTACCTCACTGAGTAGTCTCTGCTCCACCTCTTCAATAGATGGCAGAACTGCTTCTGCCCATTTCTTGCCATCACCGTCACTGTGAAACAGAACAAGTTTCATTTCATCTTTGGGCATTGAGATCCTGTCCTTTAACTTTTCAACAGACATGTCCAGGAAGCTCTGAGCATTTCCAGCAAAGTTCTGCATCACTGCATCCTCAACAATCTCTTTAGCTTTCCCAGTGATCTGTGTGAGGATTCCTTTAGCCAGACGGGTAAACGTGCTCTCTCCATCACGTTGTGTCTTGCAGTGTTCAATAACCTGGTGATGGAGCCAGTCTTTGGCCAAATTCTCAAGGTCAGTGATATACCGGTGATAGTCATCAAATGTACCCCTTTGTTTCAAGTGCACCAGGAGGGCCACAGTGAAGTTGTTGCGGAGACTGTACTTGCTCTCAGGGTCATTTTGTTTCATATCATATTGTTTCGGCTTGTCTCTGATTCTCATCCTACTCTGTGTAAATATCAATGAAGAGATCATAGTATTGACCCTTCATGTTTTCCAGTCTTTGCCGCGGGTCGTGTTTCTGGATGAACCTCGTCTGCATCTCTTGGAATCTTGGTACAGCGTAACCACACAGGTGAAGTTTAAACTCAGCCCTGAATTCCTCACTCATTGTGAAGTTTGGGTGTGAAATATTGTTAATTTTCTTCTGTATAATATTCAAAAGTTCAATACAATATCTAATGTCATAATCCATGTCCATTTTTGTGATGTCACTGATCCATTGATGGCATTCATCCTCTAGGGACTGTGTTATCATTGCTGCCTGATTAACATCTGATTGGTGCAAGGATATCCCAATTGTGGTTTTAACACATCTCATCCATGTCGTGTTGATGTGTTTCCCTTCAATTTGAAAGCACTGAGTTCCCTGTTTACAGAGAGGTTTTCTTTTTAGCATTTCATTAATCACCCTCCCTTGAGTTGTTGTGTTCTCTCTGAGAAGTTTTTCAATCTCCAGTTCGATGTTTCTTTCTCTACAGGGCTGATAGTCCAGCTGTGACAGTGTGTCTTGCCACATCTTTCCAAAGGCAGTTTGCAGTTCCTCATCACCCAACATCTGATTTGCCCCTTTACACTTTAATAAAAGCTCCTTGACCTGGTGTTCGATCTTCTTGTGAGATTTATTCCAAATAGCATCCACTTTCTGCAGTCCCACACATCTGTTCACGGCATCCTTACATCTCTGCATTGAATCATCCTGAAGCCGTCTGCATAAACTGGAGATACTGAGCTTGAATTCCACCCTGTATTTCTCCATCAGCTGCACGTTATCAGCCCCACTTTCAAACAGAGCTTTTAGTTTATCCAGAGTCTCACCCTCCCTTTTGTTAATCTCCGTCCTGATCTCACGTTCCAGTGTTTGGAGCAGTAGGTTGAGGTCACCACTGGCATTGTTTACTGTGTTATCAGCCTCGTTTCCCCAGGAGTGTGTGAATTTGCGGAGCTCCCACTCCCAGTCCTTGTACTTCACAGAGAGCTGGTTGTAAGCCTCTGCGACTAGACTGTTCTGAAAGCTGAAAATGAAATTCTCATGTTTCACCTGCTCCCAAAGGCCAGTCATCCATTTGGTAAAGTCTGGGATTGTGAAAGCTCCTTGGTCTGGTTTCCCTTTGAGTAAACATTGAATGAGACTCTTCTTCAGTTGGAAGACGTGTTCACTGTAGCCAGTGTTGACGGCAGCCATTGGGGGTGTACCTTGCCACAGACCAGGGATGTACCAGTTGTCCTTGTCAGCATCATAGTCCATCACATCACGGAACGTAACTCCCTCCACCTTCTCCAGTTTTGCTGCAGCCTCTGTCATCTTATCCAGCTGTTCCAGTAGTTTCTGACGACCTCTCAGATTGTGATCATGTGCACTCACATCTCCAACATTCTGGTGGATAAATATACACTTTGGTCTTTTCCCCGTCAGTTTCATGCGGAGTAAGGAATGAACAACAATCTGTAAAATATCTTTCATCTCTGCGATGTTTTCCATGCCTATGTTTACCAACGTTATGTTGCTTAATCCCACCACAAATGTTGCCAGCTCATTGTCGTGTTCGTAGCTGTCTGTTAGTGTTGCAAGTTCTGGAGCTCTCAGCCCCTCCGTGTCAATGACCAGGATGAAGTCACAGCCCAGCTCCTCCGCCAGTTTCCCTGTGACCTTCATCAGCTGCATGTAGGCCCCTCGAGTACATCGGCCGCTGCTCACAGCAAACCGCAAACAGAACATTGTATTGAGGAGCGTGGACTTGCCTGTGCTCTGAACTCCAATCACTGTCAGCACAAACACTCTTGAAGCACGTCCCACCTTCTCGGCCACTGCTTCCAGTACAGCAGTGATCCATGAAACAGGAACGTTGGAGACGTCTCCATCAATGAGCTCCAGTGGGAACCCATCCAGCAACAGTTCAGCAGCAACACCCGGTAACTGAAGCACATGTGGGTGGATCTGTGTTTGTTGCTTGATGTTGTGTTGTGTCACTGAGAGTTCATAAACCTGGCCCAGTTCCCTCATGAAGTGCTCAAGTCCCAGGGAACTATCAGTCATCTTCTGATCCATGTCCTTCAGCTCCTTGACATTCTGCATTGAGTCTTTGCTCAGTTCTTTATAAACCCTGCGCAATCCTGCCATGATTTCCCTTGATTTACTGTCCAGCATCAGCTTCAGCCACTGCAAGGAAATGGCCTTGTCATCCCCACCAGGACAGGTGAGGTGGTCAATGAATATCTGCATCTCCACCGACAGGCTCTGTCTGAGCTGAGCTTCCCGGATTCTTTTCTTGTCTTGGTCCAGCTTGCGGTTATACTTCTCTGTGGTTCTGTCCCCACGGAGTTTCATCCGAGACTTCTCTTTCTCAACTTTAGTCAGCCCTTGCCAGGGCTCTCCATGAAAGGGCAGCACTCTCTTTTTATACCAAATGATGTCTGCAGGGTCAAGACTGCCCAGTATTTTGGTCAGGTCCTTGGCCCGTTGTATTTCAGGCTGTTGTTCATCGACCTGAATCCCACTTTCTCTCGCAATGTCACCCATTTGTTCCAGACTCAGGAAGCACTGGTCCCCGTCACTCATTAGAATCACTTGTTTTACCTGAGAACGAAGTTTTTCCACAAGTTTGGCCTCGTTTACATTTGTCCGAACAATGCATTGTTGAGGTTGTAACTTCAGATCATTGAACAGTTTCTTTACCTGCTCAGGGGTGATGTGTTGCTCACTGATGTTAGTGTTCACTATCAGAAAGAGTTTTGCCGGTGACTGTGCGAGAGAGGTGAGGAATTCTCTTTCCTTCTCACCGATAACGTCAATGAAAATAAAGAGAGCAGCAGAGACTTTTGCCAGAAACCGAGTGTGTCCCTGATAAGTTTCAGCATCACCTCGGAGGTTGATGAATGCAGCAGCCTCCGGGAAAATGTCCGTGTTGCTCTTCCCAGAAGGTAGATACCAGCTGATCTCAGCCATCCCATCCGATATCCCACGGGGCACATTCCCACATTCCATCCCGGAGTGCAGGAAGATGTTCTGCTGCAGCTGGGTCTGGCTCAAGGTAAGATTGAGGAGTTTGGATTTGGACATCGTGCACCTTCCGAGTCTGAGGAAGGAGACAGTTGGCACGGGTGCTGTCACGATGGGCATCTCCACAACGCGGCTGCTCCCTGTGGGAAATTGTGGGCACCATATTTTAACAATGGGCCTCATGGCCCAGAGGAGAAGGGTGGCACCAGGTCCTTCCATGGGTCCCCTCACCTTGTCCCTGGGGTAACTGTGCCCTTCCGGCAGCAGAAAGGGTAATGCAAGTTGGCACAGAGACATCTTCAGCATCAGTTCCTGCTGGAGAGAGTGGTCAGCACAGAGGAAAATGGCAGCAATGATATCCAGAGGGTTAATACCAGAATCTCCTGGCCTTTGTGCTTGAAAGAAATGGCTGAAATCTTCAACATCACCTTTGTTGTCTTTTGAAGACTGAGCAGGCGGCCATTCAGGATTCCTCGCCAGTGAATTAGCTGTGAGGATCATTTGGAGAAATCGCCAAGGAAGATCTTCTGGTCGAGTTGGTTTGCTGTCGTCCAGTTTACCCCAGGATACCTCCCGCATGGACGTCAGTGACAGTTTGTGAGGATAATGATCCTGTAAACCCAAATCCCTCACAAGTTGTAGGTGGGCTCCGATTTTCATCCTGGTTATTTCCAGCTGGTGGAACACCAATCATTCCCTGTGGGAGACCTGGTGAATGCCGGTGAGATGGATCCTCTGATCCCCAACTGTCTCCAAGGTCGGCCTCTCTCTGTGGTTTGGACGTCAGGTCCTTGGCCCGTTGTATTTCAGGCTGATGTTCATCGACCTGAATCCCACTTTCTCTCGCAATGTCACCCATTTGTTCCAGACTCAGGAAGCTCTGGTCCCCGTCACTCATTAGAATCACTTGTTTTATCTGAGAACAACGTTTTTTCACAAGTTCTGCCCTGTTTACATGTGTCCGAACAATGCATTGTTGAGGTTGTAACTTCAGATCTTTGAACAGTTTCTTTACCTGCTCAGGGGTGATGTGTTGCTCACTGATGTAAGTGTTCACTATCAGAAAGAGTTTTGCCGGTGACAGTGCGAGAGAGGTGAGGAATTCTCTTTCCTTCTCACCGATAACGTCAATGAAAATAAAGAGAGCAGCAGAGACTTTTGCCAGAAACCGAGTGTGTCCCTGGTAAGTTTCAGCATCACCTCGGAGGTTGATGAATGCAGCAGCCTCCGGGAAAATGTCCGTGTTGCTCTTCCCAGAAGGTAGATACCAGCTGATCTCAGCCATCCCATCCGATATCCTACGGGGCACATTCCCACATTCCATCCAGGAGTGCAGGAAGATGTTCTGCTGCAGCTGGGTCTGGCCCAAGGTGAGATTGAGGATTCTGGATTTGGATATCGTGCACCTTCCGAGTCTGAGGAAGGAGACAGTTGGCACAGTTGCTGTCACGATGGGCATCTCCTCAACGGGGCTGCTCCCTGTGGGGGATTGTGGGCACATTTTAACAATGGGTCTCATGGCCCAGAGGAGAAGGGTGGCACCAGGCCTTTCCATGGGTCCACTTACCTTGTCCCTGGGGTAACTGTGCCCTTCCGGCAACAGAAAGGGTAATGCAAGTTGGCACAGAGACATCTTCAGCATCAGTTCCTGCTGGAGAGAGTGGTCGGCACAGAGGAAAATGGCAGCAATGATATCCAGAGGGTTAATCCCAGAATCTCCTGGCTCTTTCATTTCAAAGAAATCACTGAAGTCTTGATCTTTACTGTTGTAACTGTCTGTGTACCGAGCAGGGGGCCATTCAGGATTCCTCGCCTGTGAATTAGCTGAGAGGATCATTTGGAGAAATTGCCAAGGAAGATCTTCTGGTCGAGTTGGTTTGCTGTCGTCCAGTTTACCCCAGGATACCTCCCGCATTGACACCAGTGACAGTTTGTGAGGATAATGACCCTGTAAACCCAAATCCCTCACAAGTTGTGGAGTGTTCAGGTTTTCAGACCAGCTATTTACAGTTGATGAAACACTCGCCATTCTCTCTCACTGGGTGAATGTATTTCCTGGGATCTGTATGCCCTTTCCCGGAGAGGTGGTTCTTATCCTGGAATTCCCAGGATGTCAGTGCTCCTGTCTTGTATATTGCAGTTGGGTGAATCTTCACCAGTTGTACGTTTCTGTCCCAGTATCTACCTTGAGGCCTGGGCTCCTATTCCACAATATAGCACGGTGCCTGGATACAGGCCCAGGATTTATCCAGTTGTCCGGTCTCCTGTCCCGGGATATTTCACAGAGCCCAGACGACCAAGTTGTGATGTGTTGGAGTGCTGGAGTTCCTATCCTGGGATCACAGTGCTGGTCACCTCTTTGGCTCTGACTGACGATCCTCTTGTTGCCTTGGCACCGTGTGTTTCAAGTACAGTCAGTGTGTGATCATCGTGGGTACCTGGAATTGGTCACCAGAATTATACATGACCTTGGAATTGGATTATTATTGTCACATGTATCAAGATACAATGAAAAACTCTGCATACTATCCAGTCAAATCATACCATACATGATGCAATGAAGCCTTACAAAAGTACAAGTAGCACAAAAATAAATATACCAGTGTAGAATGTATTCTACCATGTTACAGTTACAGTGAAAGTGCAGATTAAAAAGTGCAAGAACCTCAATGAGCTATTGCTGTTGGTGGCGGTCCCTGGGGGTTAGGCCACTCCTTGGGTCATCCCCCTCATCACTTGGTGGACAGGGATGATTGTCTGCCCACAGGGTATCCCAGGTCCTGCTTGCTGGGGTGCAGTGTGTTCTCGAGCTTCATTAAACAATTTCAAGTCAAGTCAAGTCAAGTCAAGTTTATTTGTCACATACACATACGAGATGTGCAGTGAAATGAAAGTGGCAATTCTGAACCTGCCTAGGGTCTGGCCTTTTCCTGACCTCGTCCAGGCTGCTACATTGGTTTATTGTTGGTATTACTGCTGTTAGATTGTGAGATTGTGATTATCCCTTTATTTTAATGGAGGACGATTCAAGAGTCTGAAAGCGCCCTGAATCTGGTAGGATGTGCCTTCATGTGTGCGGACGGGATGTTGAAGGACAAGAAACCAAAGTGAAGAATTGGAATCCAAGATACCGAAGGGAGATGATGCCTAAAAGCCAATTAACCGAAAGGTCATGACACCTAAATTTGTTTAACTTCGTCCAATGCATTTGATAAAAGTTTTCTCTACAACTGACCCACTTATCCAGCCCGAAGGAAATCGCTGAGCGCAAAACGACCAGTACATTCACATCACTGAACCAACACAGGGAGCTAATTTATTCTTAATAAAAGGTAGTGTATGCATTGTGGTAGTCAAAATTAATTGTTACAGTGTTACTGTTGGTGTAAATACCTATGAAACCAATTTGGATTATCATTTTGTTAAATCAACCGAAAGTTCCAATCACACGGGGTTTTATTTTATATTCAGGAAAGTCCAAAAGTGGTGAAGGAAAATTAAAAGTGACCCCCACCCTCCCGTCTCCCCCGGCCAGTGATGTGATGGACGCAGGGGTCTGGACCAATCACTGAAAGGGGATCGGGCAAATCCCGTCCCTGGAGACGTCGTCCTTTCGGCATGGAGTCCGTTCGGGTTCGTGTCCTTTCAGCGTCGTGCCCTTTTGGTTATTTGGCTTTTAGGCGTTGTGTCCATTCAGTTATTTATTTATCGGTGTCGTTTCCATTCGGTATCTTGGCTTCCACTTCTTTGCTTCGGCTTCTCATCCTTCGATGTCCCGCGCCCCTTCATGCTTTTGTAATCATTGCCTGATGGAATCGAGGGAAGAGAGCATGGTGTGAGTCGTCTTTGATTATGTTGGCTGTTTTCCTGAGGCAGCAGAAGTGTTAATATAGTCCATGATGGTTTGTCTGGTCTGTGTGATGGATTGGACAATATTCCCAACCCTCTGCAATATCTTATGGTCTTGGGCAGAGAAGTTTCCAAACCAAGTTGTGATCTATCTGGATAGAATGCTTTCTGCTATGTATCTTTTTTGAGACCATATCTGAAGGATTGTGTACAAACCTGGTCCTTACCTAATGAAATGTGCACTTTCAATAGAGGGAGTGCATTGATGATTCTCCAGACAGTTTCCTGGGGTAAAATCAGAGAATCCAGGAAGTGCTCAGGGGTTCAGGCAGCATCTATGGAGAGAGATACAGAGTCCAAGTTTCAGGTTTACACGGGTTTGTCACATGAAGAGAAATAGAGTAAATCTGCCCTCTATTCTTGCTGTTCAAAAGACTGAGCGATCTTGCAGAAACTTGTGAAATTCTACCAGGCTTGATGGACTGGACACAGGGAGGAGGTTTCTCCTGGCTGTGGTATCCAGGGCCAGGGGCAGTGTTAGGTATGACATATAATTAGCATATGTGATGTCTTGTGCAAGGGACGCATGCACACGGGAGACTCCAGGTGGCGTCCTGGAATAAAAAAGCTTGTTAATTAACTCCCGTGTCCGAGTGTTAGTTTAAGTCCGTTCCAAGCACCCAAATACACAACGATTGGCGACGAGGATGAAAAAATACAAAAGAAAATAAAGAAAGAAAAAGGTTAAAAAAGCAGTTGTAATTAGAAACAAAATCTAATAGCGCCAAGCAAAAAGATTTGGCGGCAAATGGTTTTGAATTGGCGCCAAAGCAAAGAAAAGAAAGAATGTAACGGGAAGCAAGAGCGCAAGGAAGACAAGCGGGGCAATAAGTGTCACCGAAGAGCGCAGTTGGAAGCTAAAAGCTATGGTGTCATCTTACCGGGAAAGTTTTCCAGGGCTGTGCAGCCCACAGCCAGGCTCAAGCAGCCGTCACCAACTTCGGGTGACTTCCAGGGCCGTGTACCATGCAAGCCATGGACAGGTCCGGCTGCCGTCACCAACTTCGGGTGACTTCCAGGACCGTGTAGCCCACGGCCAGCCCCAGTAGCCGCTACCGACGTCAGGTGAGGGCCTAGTACCGTGTAGGCCACGGACTGGTCCGGTAAAGCCACCCATGAAAACCGAGTCTCCCGCCCGGTCTCTAGAGACGGCCGGGAGCGGAGAAAGCCCGGACGTGACAGAAAGTCCGGCCTCGAGGAAAGAGGGTCCGGTCGCGCGAGAGAAGCGGGCAGGCCAAGCGAAGAGTGGGTCCGCGCGAGAGAAGCAGGGACACAGCACTTACCCGGCCCCTGCTGGCGGGCCACAGTCCCGAAGGGTGGAGCAGTGGGGGCCAGCAGCTGAAACGAGCGGAGTAGCGGAGCAGCAGAGGGAAGCCGCCGTGGTGACAGCAGGCAAGCAAGTTGGCAGAGTAGCTGGGGCCGGCGACAACGAGAACAGCAGCGAAGCTAGCGGCAGCCCGGTGAGGCCCGGAGGAGTCAGCTGCAGCAGCGGAGGCCCGGAGGAGTCAGCAGCAACAGTAACGGTGGGGACAGCCCGAGAGGTCGAGGAGGCACCGGAGTCCATAGGCCGACAAGCCAGACTTCACAGTAAAAGCGGGACTGTTTGAAAGTAATGCTGAAGATGGTCTCACTGAGGATCATCCATGGTGCTGAGGACATTGTGGATGGAATGTAGAGTGAGCTGGTCGCCCTGTAAACAATAGGTAGAAATGCAGTGGGTGCCCACCAGGGGTCAGTGGGCACAGGCGGGTGGTGCAGGAGACCTCTGTGGCCGTCCCTCTGTTAAACAGGTAGACCATGTTGGATACGTTGGGGGGCAGCCTCTTTGGGATGGGAAGAAACGGGCATGTTTGTGGCACTAAGTTTAGCTGCAGTAAATAGGGACTCAATTGTAAAGGGAACAGTTGGGTGAACAAAGTCCTTGAATTCTGTGTTGTCCTCCTGGTGAAAGGTACAGGTACTGGATTTAGTGTTGTGCAATAAACCAGATATGATAAGAGAACTCGAGGTAAAGGAACCGCTTGGAGGTAGTGATCATTATATGATTAGTTTTAATCTGCAATTTGAAAACGAGAAGGTGAAATTGGAAGTCTCAGTGATGCAGTTGAACAAAGGGGATTATGAAGGCATGAGACATATAGATTGGGTGAATCAAATTGGCAGGGGTGCTGAGGAAGAGGATTTCTTGGAATGTATGCGGGATAGTTATCTAAATCAACATGTAGAGGAACCAATGAGAGAGCAGGCTATTTTAGACTGGGTATTGAGTAATGAGGAAGGGTTAGTTAGCAATCTTGTTGTACGTGCCCCCTTGGGCAAGAGTGACCATAATATGGTTGAGTTCTTCATTAGGATGGAGAGTGACATTGTTAATTCAGAAACAATGGTTCTGAACTTACAGAAAGGTAAATTTGAGGGTATGAGACGTGAATTGGCCAAGATTGACTGGCAATTAATTCTAAAAGGGTTGACGGTGGATATGCAATGGAAGACATTTAAAGACTGCATGGAGGAACTACAAAAATTGTTCATCCCAGTTTGGCAAAAGAATAAATCAGGGAAGGTAGTACATCCGTGGATAACAAGGGAAATCAGGGATAGTATCAAAGCGAAGGATGATGCGTACAAATTAGCCAGAAAAAGCAGCATACCGGAGACTGGGAGAAATTCAGAGACCAGCAGAGGAGGACAAAGGGCTTAATTAGGAAAGGAAAAATAGATTATGAAAGAAAACTGGCAGGGAACATAAAAACTGACTGCAAAAGTTTTTATAGATATGTGAAAAGAAAGAGATTAGTTAAAACAAATGTAGGTCCCTTGCAGTCAGAAACAGGTGAGTTGATCATGGGGAACAAGGATATGGCGGACCAATTGAATAACTACTTTGGTTCCATCTTCACTAAGGAAGACATAAATAATTTGCCGGAAATAGCAGGGGACCGCGGGTCAAAGGAGTTGGAGGAATTGAGTGAAATCCAGGTTAGCCGGGAAGTGGTGTTGGGTAAATTGAATGGATTAAAGGCCGATAAATCCCCAGGGCCAGATAGGCTGCATCCCAGAGTACTTAAGGAAGTAGCTCCAGAAATAGTGGATGCATTAGTAATAATCTTTCAAAACTCTTTAGATTCTGGAGTAGTTCCTGAGGATTGGCGGGTAGCAAACGTAACCCCACTTTTTAAGAAGGGAGGGAGAGAGAAAACGGGGAATTACATACCAGTTAGTCTAACATCGGTAGTGGGGAAATTGCTAGAGTCAGTTATTAAAGATGGGATAGCAGCACATTTGGAAAGTGGTGAAATCATTGGACAAAGTCAGCATGGATTTACGAAAGGTAAATCATGTCTGAAGAATCTTATAGAATTTTTCGAGGATGTAACTAGTAGCGTGGATAGGGGAGAACCAGTGGATGTGGTGTATCTGGACTTCCAGAAGGCTTTCGACAAGGTCCCACATAAGAGATTAGTATACAAACTTAAAGTACACGGCATTGGGGGTTCAGTATTGATGTGAGGTGGGGGGGTTGGGTGGATGGGATGTTGTGCGTGTTGGGTGAGGGACGGGGCGGTGATGGGGATGCACGGGGGAGGTGAGGGGTGGGTGGTTGTGGAGGGGGAAGGGGTTTGGAGATTGAGAAGAGATGATAGAGAACTGGCTGGCAAACAGGAAGCAAAGAGTAGGAGTAAACGGGTCCTTTTCACAATGGCAGGCAGTGACTAGTGGGGTACCGCAAGGCTCAGTGCTGGGACCCCAGCTATTTACAATATATATTAATGATCTGGATGAGGGAATTGAAGGCAATATCTCCAGGTTTGCGGCTGACACTAAGCTGGGGGGCAGTGTTAGCTGTGAGGAGGATGCTAGGAGACTGCAAGGTGACTTGGATAGGCTGGGTGAGTGGACAAATGTTTGGCAGATGCAGTATAATGTGGATAAATGTGAGGTTATCCATTTTGGTGGCAAAAACAGGAAAGCAGACTACTATCTAAATGGTGGCCGATTGGGAAAGGGGGAGATGCAGCGAGACCTGGATGTCATGGTACACCAGTCATTGAAAGTAGGCATGCAGGTGCAGCAGGCAATGAAGAAAGTGAATGGTATGTTAGCTTTCATAGCAAAAGGATTTGAGTATAGAAGCAGGGAGGTTCTACTGCAGTTGTACAGGGTCTTGGTGAGACCACACCTGGAAATCCTTTAAAACCGAGATGAGAAGAACTTTTTTCACACAGAGAGTGGTGAATCTCTGGAACTCTCTGCCACAGAGGGTAGTCGAGGCCAGTTCATTGGCAATATTTAAGAGGGAGTTAGATGTGGCCCTTGTGGCTAAGGGGATCAGAGGGTATGGAGAGAAGGCAGGTACGGGATACTGAGTTGGATGATCAGCCATGATCATATTGAATGGCGGTGCAGGCTCGAAGGGCCGAATGGCCTACTCCTGCACCTAATGTTTCTATGTTTCTATGAGAGGGGAGCTGGCCAAAGTAGACTGGAAAGGGATCCTAGCAGGAATGACAATGGAACAGCAATGGCAGGAATTTCTGGGCATAATCCAGAAGACGAAGGATCATTTCATTCCAAAAAGGAAGAAAGATTCTAAGGGGAGTAGGAGGCAACCGTGGTTAGGGATGGAATAAAACTGAAATAAAAGATGTATAACACAGCAAAGAGCAGCTGGAAGCCGGAGGATTGGGACACTTTCATAGGACAACAGAAGGAAACAAAACAGGCAATGTGGGCTGAAAAGATGAAGTACGAAGGGAAGCTGGCCAGGAATATAAAGAAGGACAGTAAAAGCTTCTTTAGATATGTTAATGGAAAAAGAGTAGCAAAGTCAAATGTGGGTCCCTTGAAGGCAGACACGGGTGAAATTATTATGGGCAACGGCAGAAGAGTTGAATAGGTACTTTGGATCTGTCTTCACTAAGGAAGACACAAACAATCTCCCAGATGTACTGGAGGACAGAGGCTCTAAGGGTGTAGAGGAACTGAAAGAAATATTCATAGGCGAGAAATAGTATTGGGTAGGCTAATGGGTCTGAAGGATGATAAATCCCCTGGGCCTGATGGTCTGCATCCCAGGGTCCTCAGGGAGGAGGCTCTAGAAATAGTGGACGCATTGGTGATCATTTTCCAATGTTCAATAGATTCAGGATCAGTTCCTGTGGATTGGAGGACAGCTAATGTTATCCCACTTTTCAAGAATGGAGCGAGAGAGAGAAAACGGGGAATTACAGACCAGTTAGCCTGACTTCAGTGGTGGGAAAGATGCTGGAGTCAATTATTAAAGAGGTAATAATGGGGTATTTGGATAGCAGTAAAAAGATTAGTCCAAGTCAACATGGATTTATGAAAGGGAAATCATGCTTGACTAATCTTCTGGAATTTTTTGAGGATGTGACAAGTAAAATGGATGAAGGGGAGCCAGTGGTTGTAGTGTATCTAGTCTTTCAGAAAACCTTTGATAAGGTCCCGCACGGGAGACTGGTGACTTAAATTAGAGCACATGGTATTGGGGGTAGGGTGTTGACGTTGATAGAAAATTGGTTGGCAGACTGCAAGCAAAATAGTAGGAGTGAACGGGTCCTTTTCAGAATGGCAGGCAGTGGTGAGTGGAGTGCCGCAAGGCTCGGTGTTGGGGCCGCAACTGTTTACCATATATATTAATGATTTGGAAGAGGGAATTAGGAGCAACACTAGCAAGTTTGTGGATGACACAAAGCTGGGTGGCAGTGCGAACTGTGAAGAGGATGTTAGGAGGTTGCAGGGTGACCTGGACAGGTTGAGTGAGTGGCAGATGCAGTATAATATAGATAAATGTAAGGTTATCCACTTTGGCGGCAAAAACAAGGGGGCAGATTATTATCTCAATGGGGTTAGGTTAGGTAAGGGGGAGTTACAGCGAGACTTGGGCGTCCTTGTACACCAGTCACTGAAAGTTGTCGTGCAGGTACAGCAGGCAGTGAAGAAAGCTAATGGAATGTTGGCCTTCATAACAAGAGGATTTCAGTATAGGAGTAAAGAGGTTTTTCTGCAGTTGTATAGGGCCCTGGTGAGACCACATCTAGAGGATTGTGTACAGTTTTGGTCTCCTAATTTGAGGAAGGACATCCTTGTGATTGAGACAGTGCAGCGTATGTTCACGAGATTAATCCCTGGGATTTGGGACTGTCATATGAGGAAAGATTGAAAAGACTAGGCGTGTATTCACTGGAGTTTAGAAGGATGAGGGGAGATCTTATAGAAACATATAAAATTATAAAAGTACTGGACAAGCTAGATGCAGGAAAAAGGTTCCAATGTTGGGCGAGTCCAGAACCAGGGGCCACAGTCTTAGAATAAAGGGGAGGTCATTTAAGACTGAGGTTAGAAAAAACCTTTCACCCAGAGAATTGTGAATTTATGGAATTCCCTGCCACAGAGGGCAGTGGAGGCCGGTTCATTGGATGGATTTAAGAGAGCATAAGATAGAGCTCTAGGGGCTAGTGGAGACAAGGGATATGGGGCGAAGGCAGGCACGGGTTATTGATAGGGGACGATCAGCCATGATCACAATGAATGGCGGTGCTGGCTCGAGGTGCTGAATGGCCTCATCCTGCACCTATTTTCTATGTTTCTATGTACATGAATATCTCAAAGCGGTTGCAGTACATTCTCATCAGCGAGGATAAACAGTTAGTGGTTGTAATATACGTCACTACTAATGACATGTAAATAAGGGATCAATGGCTACAGGATGGAATTGTCAGTTACCAAAGTGGTGGTGCACAGAAAAGGTGCTATTCCTTGCAATGCAGGAGGCTGAGGTGTGATTCTATAGAGGTAAATATAATCATGAGGGGGACAGTGTGAATGCACTGAGTCTTTACCCAGGGTAAAGGAATCAAGAACCAGAGTTCTTTGGTTTCAGGTGAGAGGGAAAAGATTTAATAGGAGCCTGATGGACAACTTTTCATTCAGGGGGTCTTTTCATTTTTATGAGAACATGGAATGCGTTGCCAGAGAAGGTAGTTAAGGCAAGTACTATAACAAAATTGAAAAGACATTTGGACAGGTACATGGATAGAAAAGGTTTAGAGGGATATGGGCCCAACGTGAGAAAATCGGACAAGCTTAGATGGTCGGTATCTTGGTCGGTATAGATATAATAGGCTGAAGGGCCTGTTACAGGGTGGTATGACTAATCAGGCCCTTTGGCCAACCATGTCCATACATCTTTGCCCATATACATTAATCCATTTGCCCGCATTAGATTTGTATCCTTCCATGCATTACAGAGCAGAATCATGAGCAGGACGTTCAAGATTGTAATCTCTGCATTGTTTCTGGTGTCACATGCTCCTGAATATAGGAATACATAGATAGGCCAGATGAATGTGTGGCCAAAGGGATGGTGTAGGAGGGAGGGCTTTGGATGTTGGGACATAGACATTTCTGGAATGGGTGCAGCCTATACAAGCAGGTCAGTTTGCACCTGAATGGGGCAAGGTCCAATATCCTTGCTGGCAATTTTAATTGTTGGGAAGATTTGAAATTAATTTGGTCAGGGGAAATGGGACTTAGACTAGATGTGTGATTGAGGGTAAGTTTCAGTCAACTGTAGAAACACCAGGTCAGTCATTAGGTAGAACAGACATGGGAATGATGTTGTACATGGTAGGATGAGAAGGACAAATTGCATCTATTTTTTGTAAAGATTCTGACCAGTAAAGCAGACGAACTTAACTCTGATCAGCATGTGGGTATATGGTATTTTTGCAATCACTGAGACATAGTTGAAAGACCAGCAACTCAATGTTAAAAGGTATAGAAGTTCCAGGCATGACAAGGGCAGTGTAAGAGGAGTGAGCATTGCATGATTTGTGAAGGACATCATCATTGCACTAATGAGGGAGGATGATTGAGCAGGCACTTCAAATGCAACAATATGGGTAGAGGTTAAAAAGGGGAGTAGATTCCCAACAGTTAGCAGAAGATAGAGGAGCAAATATCAAGGAAAATTGCAGAGAGAAATTGTATTGGAATAATCGGGGATTTGAATTTCCCCAGTATTGTGGGATCATCTTCATGAGATAGAATTACAGAGGGTAATGTTTTTAAAGTGTATCCAAGAAATCTTTTTGTGCCAGAAGATAGATAGTCCACCTATGGATGGGGCCATGCTGGGCGTAGTCCTATGGAATGGTCAGATAAATGGGTGAATGTCAGTTGGTGAGCACTTTGGCATTAGTGGCCGTATCTCAGTAAGTTTCTGTTTGGGTTTAAACCTCAGCAGAATCAGTTTGACTTCACAATCCCTCCCAACACGGCCGCTCCCACTCTACCTGGCCCTCCTTCAATAGGGAGGTTTCACGGCAGCCGGGTCACGACCCATGACCTGTACTGTTGCTACGCTACTCCAAATGGATTACACGCGATGAACTGCAGGTAGGCACTTACCATTGTTTCCAGCGTAGCGGGCCCGTTAAAACCCCACCGCTGAAATTGTCAATTTTTGCGCTGTAAATAATTATGGAAATCGGGATAAGCGTGTGAGACATTTAGCCTACTTCAGAATTCCAAAAGTGAGGAGAAATGACGGTAGATAGAAGCGAGAGCTGAAGGGACAACAACAGCCAGAGTGCTTGGCGAACATTGGCCGTTTGCTCACTGCATTTCATCAACAGTAAGGCATTATTTGTGTTTTTTCTTGATTCCTTTGGCATCTAAAAAGTTTCAGAAGCGATAAATCTGGCTGTAAATTTTTTAAATCGCCCATGGTTCTCAAGTGGATTTTTACATACAAAATGAAAACGCATCTGAAGAAAAATTTACAGCCAGATTTATCACTTCTGAGACTTTTTAGATACCAAAGGAATCAAGAAAAAACACAAATAATGCCTTACTGTTGATGAAATGCAGTGAGCAAACGCGATAATTCCCAATATTTTTTATTCTGATATCTGCACAGCCAATGTTCGCCAAGCACGTTAGCTGTTGTTGTCCCTTCAGCTCTCGCTTCTCTGTACCTTCATTTCACTTCACTTTTGGAATTCTGAAGTTGGGTACGTGTCTCTCACACTTACCCCGACTCCCACAATTTTTTACAACGCAAAAATTTAACATTTTGGCGGTTTTTAACAGGTAGGAAAGTACGCGTTTCTTGCATTAATAACATATACTGGAAGTTACGGATGTCCTCCAGATGGATTGAGCGGCTCCATGCATCAAGCCCTATGACCCAGTTACTTTACGTGCAACCCCCCTTTACCTCCGTTGTGGCAATCCCACAGCTGCTGCCGGTCTCCGTCCCCTCTCTTGTCCTTACCTCTCACTAGAGTTGTGTCTGTGGCTCCGATCACACGATCTCACCGCTCACCCTGCCAGAAATAACATTGGAAGGTGAGTGAACTGAACACCAGAGACAGCACTGAATAAGTGTAACACAGACCAATAGACAGCAAAACGCACAGTGACTGATTACCAGCTCCTTCCTTCAGTGTCCCGGACAGATGAGTGGCTGCTTCAGGTTGTCAGTGTGACTTCTGCCCAGGTTGTGCCTTGTTTTACTGAGAGCTTCAGTGCTTTCAGTTTCACCCCAACCACATCCTTGGCTTTTCACAGAAACCATGTGACTGTCTGTACGGGTTTTTAGATTTGCTTAACAAGAAGAGGCTGGGGATTATTTTCATGATCATTGGAGGCTGAAGGGTGACTTTACAGAAGTTAATAAAACCATGAGAGGCAAAGATAAGGTGGATGGTCACAGCGTTTTCCCTGGTGTTGGGGAGTTAGAGGGCACAGGGTTTAAGTTAAGAGGGGAGAGATTTAAAGGGAGATTTAAAGGGGTCCTCCTGCAGGAACTATACATCAGGAGGTGCAACTCCAGAGCCAGTAAAATCATGGGAGACCCCTTCCACCCCTGCAACGGGACTGTTCCAGCTGCTACGGTCAGGCAAACGCCTCCGTTGCCATGCTGTGAGAACAGAGAGGTGGAGAAGGAGCTTCTCCCCAGAGGTCATTAGGACTGTAAACTCCTATCTCACCAGGGACTAACTTTACTGAACCATTCTACTGCTTTTTTTAAAATAGCTGTTTGTTTCCCTTTTTCCTTCCGCCCACAATATTTAATATGTAAAAGAATATGTGATTGTTCCATTCTGTTTGTAGTTTGTTTGGTTGTTTGGTTGTTTGTCTTTTTGCACAAAGTCCGCGAGCATTGCCACTTTTCATTTCACTGCACATCTCGTATGTGTATCAAAACAGGCCCTTGAGCCCAAATAGTCCATGCAGACCAAGTTACAAACGAAGTCGTCCCAGAAGCCCGTGCCTGGTTCATGTCTCTCCAAACTTTCCTATCAATGTACCTGTCTAAATATCTTTAAACATTGTTATTTCACCTGCCTCTACTAGCTTCTCTGACAGGTAAAGTGACAATGTTTAAAAATATTTGGACAGGTAAACAGATAGGAAAGATTTGGAGGGACAGGAACCAAGTTACTAACTCAGTAACTGTGTTAGCAAGGACGAGTTGTGTGAAGGGCTGTTTTGATGCTGTTTAGCTCTATGATTCTAACAGTCATGTGGCTTCTATGAAAAGCAAAGGATGTGGTTGGGTCGGGTAGAACTGAAGTCACTGAAGCTCTCAGTAAAGCCGAGCACACCCAGGTACATGGATAGGAAAGGTTTAGAGGGATATGGGCCAAATGTGAGAAAATGGGACCAGCTTAGATGGTCAGTATGTTGGTCGGTATGGACATATTGGGTTGAAGGGAAGTTACCGTGCTGTAGGACTCTAAACAGGCCCTTTGCCCCACCATGTCCATACATCTTTACCCATACGCACTTGCCCGCATTAGATCTGTACCCATCCATTACATCTTTACCCATCCATTTGCCCGCATTAGATCTGTATCTTTCCATGCCTTGCATGGCAGAATCATGAGCAGGACCATTAAACTTTATCATCCCCAGAGGGAAATTGGTCTGCCAACAGTCACAACACACAAGGTACACAAAAACTTGAAATTTAAAGTGAAAACAAAAAGAAAAAGACAAGTGACTGATGTCTGGCCGCCGTGTGCACAGCGCCTTCACCGGAACAGATAAACAAACAAACGAATGAATGCTGGCTTATCCCCTGGGCAGAGGTTTCTAAACAAGAGTGCCCACCCTCACGCACACTGGGTCCCCCTTGTTGTCCCACTGTCCTCACAGCAGTCCCCCATGCCAGGTCCTCCTTTGTCTCCCCCCACCTCTGGCTGCACTGTCACCGAGGTTCCTGCTGACGCCGAGGCCCCACCACCGCCGAGGCCCCCGTTGCCGTCGAGGCTCAAGCTGACGCTGAGGCTCCCGCTGCCATCGCCGAGGTTCCCATCACCGCTGAGGCTCCTTCGGTCCAGAGGCGTCTCACCTACCGCCCTCCCCTGGGAGGCCCTAAGCTTGCAATCTCTGCATTGCTTCTGAGACTGTCACATGCTCCTGAGTATAGGAATACAAAGATAGGCCAGAAGAATGTGTGGCCAAATACATGGTGTAGGAGGGAAGGCTTTGGATGTTGGGACATACTCATTTCTGGAGTGGGTGCAGCCTATACAAGCAGGTCAGTTGCACCTGAATGGGGCAAGGTCCAATATCCTTGCTGGCAGTTTTACTCCTATTGTTGAGAAGGTTTGAAACTAATTTGGTCGGGGGAATTGGGACTTAGACTAGATGTGTAATTGGGGGTAAGTTTCAGTAAAGTGTAGAAACAGTAGGTCAGTCATTAGGTAGAACTGACATGGGAATGATGTTGTACATAGTAGGATGAAAAGGTCAAATTGCATCTATTTTGTTGTAAAGATTCTGACCAGTTAAGCAGATGAACTTAGCTCTGATCAGTATGTGGGTATATGGTATTTTTGCACTCACTGAGACATCGTTGGAAGACTAGCAACCAGCGAGTAGCTGCGCCTTGTAGCTGAAACCTTCCAATCCAAGCATCATTCTGGAAAACCTCCTCTGCACCCTTTCCAAAGCCTCTATCTGTGATGAGGCGACCAGAACTGCACGCATTACTCCAAATGCGACCTAACCAAAGTTCTATAAAGCTGCATTATGATTTCCTGATTCTTATACCCATGCACAGACCTGTGAAAGCAAGCATATCGTAGACTGAAGGTGAAGGATATAATAAATAAAAGTTACATTGAGGTGGTCACATCTTGGTGACAGGCAGATCAAAAACGTTCTTAAATGCCACGATCGTATCAGCACATTCCAGCCACTCACCACTACTCTGTGTCAAAAAACATGCCCTGCACATCTACTTTAAACTTACCTTCACTCCCCTTAAAACTATGGCCTCTAGAAATTTACTGTAAACCATTCTGTAAAAAAGGTTCTGAATATCGACTGTAATGGCAATTTCTAACTTTTCCAGTGTCTTCTTTTCCGTTGCCATTACTGTTGAATGACCCAGTCATACACACGTACATGGTACAATAGTATTTATTGCAAAGCACATATATCACACTACAGCATGTTGCTTCTACTGTATAGCAGCATGGACTGCCAGCACAAGTTGGGTTAGGATAATATGAACAGTGTAGTAGGCGGAGTTTCTAATAATAAAGCACTACATTGATTAGTAAGTGAAGTAACTATTCTACATCTTTCCTTGTAGAAGTAAAAATGAAGCACATCTAAATAAAAGTGACCTAAAAGAATAAACATGTTACTATGTGATGACAACAATACAGTACCCGAAATGCTAATAGCGCATACAGGGACGTTCAGATGGTTTAAACAAAATTCCCATTTCTAAGGGGCATCCTACAAACCCATCCCGCGCACATACGATATAGATCCGCGTCTCCTCCCTTCACCGGCGAAATAACCGGTTACATATGCGGTGAGAGCACCGGTGGCCCGGGGGATGGTCACGGTGAAGCTGGGGCGGCGAGCATGGTGGTGAGGGCGAGGGGGCATAGCCAACGGTTGGTCTGCAGCAGCAGAGCGTGAGGGAAGAGACAGTCCGACAGTAGAAGGGTAGATTGGACGTGTCGCATCAGCATACGAGACAGCAGGACGTGGTTCCTTCACAGGAAGGAGATGTTGACGGTTGCATCCGTAGATCCCTCTGTCGGCGCTCACCAGGTACGAGCATGGCTCATTTGCAGGGCTGTGGATGTGACCCAGATGGCCATAGCCCTTGTCGGTCTGCAGGCGAATTACTTGCTCACTGGAGAGAGGTTTAAGTGGTTTGCTGGACTTGGCGAAAGATCGTTTCTGTGCATCACGTTTCAGCTGGAGTTGTTTCTGGACAACGGGAGGTGAACGGACCTGTGGCTGTAGCAGCTGCTGGGGTACGGGCAGGGCAGCACGAGTCTGCTGAGACACAGGCATTGGGCAGGAGACCCCATTATTGGGTCATGGGGGATAATCCTTAAATTGAGCCGGTCCAGGTGGACATTGGATTTGGCAAGGTGTAAGCGCTCCATTCATTGTTTAGCGATCTGGACAGCCCGTTCTGAGAATCCGTTTGACTGAGGAAATTCAGGACTGCTGGTGACATGGCGAATATCCTATAGTTGAGCAACGTTTTTGAAACACTGGCTGGTGAACTGACTGTCGTTATTTGTCAGGACGCGTGCAGGGGCACCATGCACGGAGAAATGGCGCGACAACTTTTGAATGACAGCATCAGATGTAATGGTTGAAATCACGCTTGAAAATCCGCCAACATTCAGCGATATCCGAGTCAAAGATCAGAGGCTTGCGAAATGAGCTGGCCATGGCAACAACTTTCTATCCGAAAAGCCAATGCAACTGGCACGATTTTACATGTCATTTAATGTGTCCTTGCAGCTCTTTCTGAGAGGCATCATGTTCAATCATTTGTGTGCAGAAATGTGATTGCTGTGTTAAACATCCCTTGTTGAACTGAGGAGCAATCATCAAAAGTGTGGAAACTCTGGACGTTCGGTTCCTTCTTGCGTCTCTTGTTGCCTTCAGTTTTGCGTTCTTTCTTTAACTTTAAGAAAATGTGAGCACTTACTGCAGGAGTCATCACTCAATGAAGCACGTGTCTAATGACAACTTTTCTGGTTGATGTCCCATCTTTCAGGAATAATTTTCCTTGTTCCTTCAGCTTTACACGGCTAAGAGCCACATATAGTTGGCCATGTTGAAATACCGGTTTCTCGAGGTGTATCAAGACCTTCTCCAATGTTTGTCCTTGTGCTTTACGAATTGTCATCGCAAAACTCGACTGAATTGGGAATTGGCTCCGCCTAATGGGAATGTTTTCGACTTCTTTCAAATTGATCATCTTCCTAGGTATGAGAACAATCTCTTCTTCAAAGGCACCTATGTTGATTCTAGCAATGATGAGATTATTGTGTAGCAGTTCTACAATCAACCTCGTTCCATTGCATAGCTTTGGGGGTTGCAAGTTTCTCATTAAAATGATTGGAGGTCCTTTTATCAACTCCAATTTGTGTGGTGGTAATCCACAGATCTTGACTGAATCAAGGAATTCCATTGGGAAGTGAGTAGCATTCATTCCGTCAGAGACATTATTGAAAGAATAGTACTCCCTCATGGTTCCAGAGAAGCGTCTGACACATGTATCATTGATTCTTCTCATCGTATCGTTGAGAAGAACCAAGATACAATTCACGGAGAATAATGTTGCAGGGTGGTCGAATGCTGGATAGATATACTTTAATCAATGCAGTCCTCCAGTGTTCTTGCTTAGAGAATCATGTCTTCAGGAATGTTAATTTCATTGTCTTCATTCTTGTCAATCTTGTCTTCTCCAACATTCAACAAAGATTGAGAATATTCACCCTTCGGTCAATCGCATATTCCTCTTCAATTCAAACTTGGTGAAAGTTCTCCACAAGTAGGATGTCTTGATGCAGGAATTTTGAACATCAACATAATTTCAAATCTTCACTACAGGAAGGAGTTGTCGAAAATCGCCACAACTAATGGTAAGAATCCTCCCAAAATGATCATTTTTGTGGCATACATCTTGAAGAGTTCTGTCCACCACTTCAAAGCACTCCCTCCTAATCATTGGGCACTCATTCCAAACAATGAGCTTCACTCGGTACACAAAATTGCTGGAGAAGCTCAGCGGGTGCAGCAGCATCTATGGAGCAAAGGAAATAGGCAATGTTTCGGGCCAAAACCCTTCTTCAGACCCAAAAGGTTTTGGCATTGCCTATTTCCTTCGCTCCATAGATGCTGCTGCACCCGCTGAGTTTCTCCAGCATTTTTGTGTACCTTCGATTTTCCAGCATCTGCAGTTTCTTCTTAAACAATGAGCTTCACTCTCCTGATGAAATCTCCCGTTTTAAAGTCGCTGTCAATGTTGCACGTTGAATTCTCCATCACGTGGATGGGTATCTTGAATCGAGAATGTGCAGTTCTTCCACCAGGCATTAATGTAGCTGTGATACCAGAGGATGCTACAGCAATAGCCACATCACCGTGACGTCTAGCTTTGGAGATGATCAAATTTGTGAGAAATGTATTTCCTGTTCCTCCTGGTGAATCAGTAAAAATCATTGAAGGTAGATTCCTTTGCAAGACTGCCACAGAAGGTAGTTGAGGCCAGTTCATTGGCTATATTTAAGAGGGGGTTAGATGTGGCTATGTGGAATGGCTAAAGGGGATCAGGGGGTATGGAGAGAAGGCAGGTACAGGATACTGAGTTGGATGATCAGCCATGATCATATTGAATGGCGGTGCAGGCTCGAAGGGCTGAATGGCCTACTCCTGCACCCATTAACTATGTTTCTATGCAAGCAGTTGCACACGTGGTCATACACTCCTCTCAGCTCAGCATTCAGCAGAGGCTCCTTCTCATCAACAAATCGCTGTTGTTCTGATCTATTGTTATTCAAATCAACATTTTCACCATCAACGTCCATCCTTTCATTTCTTAGTCGAGGCAAGGAAAAGCTTTCCAGTGTATAATTGCAATTCTCAAGCTTGTCCTGAATATACAACAGAGCCTGATCATGATGCCTCTCATCAATTGTGATATTTTGATCACTGTTTCTTCTTCGCTCGCTTTCAAGGTGATCCTCAGACATTGAATCCTTGAAGCAATCCCATAATTGTCAAGGATTGTTGATGTCAGTATTTGTCAGCAAAACAACAAACAAATCCCTCATTGCACTGGGGAGTCTTGTCATCTCAACATCTTCCATTGCTTGTTGCCAATGGACGCCAGCTTCCAACAAACCATTTTCTCTGCAGATGCCTTTGAAGGAAGGAAGAATATCCCCATCATGTGCCGTCAATGAATCGAATGATACTGGCCCTTTGTCGTGATGGAGAAGCAGTCTCAAGTAGTAGAGGTCACCACATCTTGGAGAAACTGTATACACTCTTCCCAGAACACAGGCTTCAAAAATACCTGGGAAATCTTCCACTCTTCCCAACCTTCCTTCTTTGCCATTTGCTATTGGTCCATGTGTAACTGGGGGCGCCGGGGCGATGGCAGCCCTGCCGGCAGTCTGTTCGTATTTTCTTTCTTTTTGTTATTTTTTAGTTTGTTAAAAGTTTGTTTTAATGCTGGAGGATGAGATGGATGTTCTGCAACTGTGGCGGGGCCTGAATGCCATTACCTCCTACAAGGTGAAATGAGGAGGCAGCTCAAATGTCAGTGAAGCATCACTCCCTGACGAGCTCAATGCGTTTTACGCACGCTTTGATAGGGAGAACACTGATGTGCCTTCCCGAGCCCCCATTCGCCGTTATGGTATTTCGGTCACAGTCACAGAGGCCGACGTCAGAAAATCCATCAGGGGGGTGAACCCTCGGAAAGTGCCTGGACCTGATGGTTTACCCGGTCGTGTTCTAAAAACCTGTGCGGACCAACTGGCTGGAGTTTTTACGGACATTTTCAACCTCTCACTTCTGAGGTCTGAGGTTCCCACCTGCTTTAAAAGGGCATCAATTATACCGGTGCCCAAGAAGAGCAAGGTGACGTGCCTCAATGACTATCGACCAGTGGCACTAACGTCTGTGGTGATGAAGTGCTTTTGAGAGGTTGGTTTTGGTGCATATCAACTCCTACCTCAACAAGAACCTCGACCCACTGTAGTTCGCTTACCGCCACAACAGATCAACGATGAATGCGATCTCGCTGACTCTCCACTCCGCTCTGGACCACTTGGACAACAAAAACTCATATGTCAGGCCATTATTCATTGACTACAACTCGGCGTTTAATACAATCATCCCCTCCAAGTTCTCAGAACTGGGTCTCTGTGCATCCCTCTGCAATTGCATCCTCGACTACCTCATTCACAGACCAGTCTTGTCGTATTGGTGGATATGTGTCAGACTCGAGAACAATCAGTACGGGAGCACCTCAAGGCTGCGTGCTCAGCCCCCTGCTGTACTCACTCTATACTCATGACTGCGTAGCCGGTCATAGTGTGAACTCCATCATCAAGTTTGCCGACGATACCACTGTTGTGGGACGTATCACTGATGGGGACGAGCCATAGAATAGAAGAGAGATTGACCGACTGACAAAATGGTGCCAGCACAATAACCTGGCTCTCAACACCGGCAAAACCAAGGAACTGATTGTGGACTTTGGAAGGGGTAGGATGGGTACCCACAGTCATGTTTATATCACCGGATCAATGGTGGAAAGAGTCAAGAGCTTCAAATTACTGGGCGTGTATATTTCCAAAGATCTGTCCTGGTCCCAGAACACTGATGCCATTATAAAGAAAGCTCATCAGCGCCTGTACTTCCTGAGAAGAATACGGAGAGTCAGTATGTCGAGGATGACTCTCTTGAACTTCTACAGGTGCACAGTAGAGAGCATGCTGACCGGTTGTATCGTGGCTTGGTTCGGCAACTTGAGCGCCCAGGAGCGGAAAAGACTGCAAAAAGTTGTAAATACTGCCTGGTCCATCATCGGCTCTGACCTCCCTACCATCGAGTGGATCTACCACAGTCGCTGCCTCAAAAAGGCGGGCAGCATCATCAAGGACCCACACCATCCTGGCCACACACTCATCTCCCCGCTGCCTTCAGGAAGAAGGTACATGAGCCTGAAATCTGCAACATCAGGTTCAGGAATAGCTACTTCCCCACAGCCATCAGACTTCTAAACTCAACTCAAACAAAATCTGAATTTTAATAGCCTATTGCACTTTATATGATTATTTATGTGTGTATCTATCTATATATTATTAAAACTGTGGTGTGTGTGTGTGTGTGTGTGGTTGTGTGTGTGTGTGTGTGTGTGTGTGTGTGTGTGTAAATATGTGTGTGTGTGTGTGTGTGTGTGTGTGTATGGGTGGTGTGTGTGTGTGTGGTGTGTGTGTGTGTGTGTGTGTGTGTGTGTGTGTGTGTGGATGTGTGTGTGTGTGTGTGTGTGTATGTGTGTGTGTATGTGTGTGTGTGTGTGTGTGTGCCTGTGTGTGTGTGTGTGTGTGTGTTCGTGTGTGTGTGTGTGTGTGTGTGTGTGTGTATGTGTGTGTGTGCGTATGTGTGGGCCTGTGTGTGTGTGCGTATGTGTGGGCCTGTGTGTGTGTGTGGTGTGTGTGTGTGTGTGTGTGTGTGGTGCCAGATTCGGCCTTTGATTCCTTGGTCCGCCAGCACCACACACTGAATCTCCGTCATTATTTCCATTTTGCTAGCTAATTCACTTTTACATTCACTCTACTGCTTCTCGACGTCTCTTTGTGTCGTTCCTTGACCATCCTGCAATTCTTTCTTGGCATGATGTTAAAAAAAATAGCCTAACCACAATCTCAGTTGTTAATTAACACAGAATAATTTGATAAAAATTGAGTCTCTCCTGTGGAATGAAATCAATGAAAAATGTTTTTAAATGCAACTGTAAATGAAAAGTTATTTTTTTTCTTTAAAATAATCTAAAGACAGTTAGTAGTTAATGAAAATGGCAAAATGTGACTGAATTTTTTTTTAATATTAGAAAATCAAACTTTAAAATGACCTAAAGACAATGTAAGTCAAACGCAACTCTATATGAAAATAGCGTTTTTACTTTAAAATAAGCTAAACACAAATTGTTAGTAGTCAATGAATATGGAAAAAATGTGATTTAAATGAATTTTCTGTTTTATAATAAAATCAAACTTTAAAATAACCAATGTGCATGTATGTTTTATCTTTGAATGAAATCGATGTCAATGAAAACCGTGGGGTTTTTTTGCTTCTTTAAAATGCGACTCAAAATGAAAAATAAGCAAAACGCAAGTCAGTAGTGAATGAACACGGAATAAAATAACAGACCACCCGCCCCTGACCCTGTGTAACACAGTCTCCCCCCCGCCCCTGACCCTGTGTAACACAGTCTACCCCCGCCCCCCCCCCCCCCCCCCCCCGAAACCCGAAAGTCTGAAGAAGGGTTTCGGCCCGAAACGTTACCTATTTCCTTCGCTCCATAGATGATGCTGCACCCGCTGAGTTTCTCCAGCATGTTTGTGTACCTTGTATAACACTGTCTCCCCCCCCCCCCACAGCCCTGTACTCTGTGTAACACAGTCTCTCCACCACCGGACGCCCCGGACTCTGTGTAACACAGTCTCCCCTCGTCCCGCCCCGGACCCTGTGTAACACTGTGACAGAGTCGCCGGCAACGGAAGTGGGTCCGCAGCGTGATGGCGGCGGCGCTGAGAGCGGCGGCCGGGGCGGCCCGGAGGGTGAGAGAGAGGGAGGGGAGGGGAGGGGAGGGGGGAAGATGAGGATGGAGTGACGACGGCAGGGGGTGAGGGGTGAGGATGAGGGGTGAGGATGGGGGTGAGGATCAGGATCAGGATGAGGGTGAGGGGGGTGAGGATGAGGGTGAGGAGGTTGGGAGATGTAGGGGGGGCGGGCGGTTGTGGGGACACTGTGTGTGTGAGAGTGGAAGTGAGTTGATGACCTTGGGCCAGCAAGGCCCAGATGGCCCGAAGGGCATGTCTGTACTGGCAGATTCTGGCTGTCACTGTGGGCGGCGCAGCAGTGGAGTTTCTGCCTCAGATTCGGGTTCACTGTCTGTGTGGAGTTTGCACGTTCACCCTGTGATCGTGTGGGTTTACTCCGGGTGCTTCGGCCTCCATCCACACCCCACAAAGACGTGCCCTCTGGAAGATGGAGTCAGTGGTGGGGAGTGTGATCTGTGCGATGGACTGGGCTACATCCAACATACAACACTACAGAAGATAGATACAAAATGCCGGAGTAACTCAGCGGGACAGGCGCATCTCTGGAGAGAAGGAATGGATGACGTTTCAGAAGAAGGGTCTCGACCTAAAACATCGCCCACTCCTTCTCTCCAGAGATGCTGCCTGTCCCGCTGAGTCACTCCAGCATTTTGTGTCTACCTTCGATTTAAACCATCATCTGCAGTTCCTTCCTACACATGTAACAGTACAACACAGGAACAGGCCCTTCAGCCCACAATGTCTGTGCTGAACATGATAAACTTGTATCTGCATGCACGTGATCCATATCTCTCCATTCCCTGCATATCCATGCGCCTGTCCAAATGTCTCTTAAACACCACTATCATATCTGCCTCCACCACCACCCACGGCAGCGTGTTCCAGACATTCATCACCCTCTGTGTAAAAATAAAACTTGCGCCGCACATCTCCTTAAACTTTCCCCCTCTCACCTTAAAGTTACGTTTTCTAGTCTTTGATTTTTCCAAGCTGGGTAATATGACCCAATCATACCATAAGATCATAAGGCAGGAGCACAATTAGGTCATTTGGCCCAATGAATACTCCGCCATTCAATCATGGCTGAACCTTTCCCTCTCAACACCATTCTCCTGCTTTCTGCCTCCTACCAATGACATGCCCACTCATCAAGAACCTGTCAATTTCCACTTTAAAAATACTAATTGACTTTGCTTCCACAGCCATCTGTGGCAATGAGTTCCACAGATTCACCACCCTCTGTTTAAAGGAATTCCTTATGGGCCTGTCCCACTTAGGCGACTGTAGGAGACTATGCAGTCGCCATGGTTGCCACATGTTCACGGGTGGTTGCCGGGGAGTCGCCTTCATGGTCGTGACGAGTTGCCGCATTCTGGGAACTAGTCGCAGCCTCATTGTGGATGCCACAAATTTTTTAACATGTTGAAAAATTAGCGGCGACTGGAATGAAGCCGCCATGGAGAGTAGCGAGAATTCCCGTGCCGTAGGGAACATAAGCAGTAGTTTTCAGAACCAAGGATAACCGACTGGTATTGTTAATGTCTGTCGAGTTTCACAACCGTGTACCTCTAGCTTCTTAAAAGTTGTCACCACTCCTCTCTCCTTCTCCTCCTCCCCTCCCCCCCCCCCTCTTTTAAAGGACTTACCGTACACTGTGCTTTAGCCGTCTTAATTACAGCGCCAACCTTCCTGCTGATCGCAGTGTGTGTCTGTGTCACCTTGGCTTTGCACCATGTGAATTTTACTCAGACAGCGCTCCTCTCGCTTGCCCTGTCCCCCACCTGCATACCAGGCTGTGAAGGAAGGTGGGTGTGTTTGTGTGTGTGTTTTTTTTCCACTCTGACCGTCGCCGTTCCAGTAGCTAGTTTTTCGCCGAAGTGGCACAGGCCCATATGGATCACCCCTCATCCTCCTGCACTCCAAGGAATAGAGTCTCATCCTCTTTCTATAGTTCAGACCCTTAAGTCCTGGCAACTTCCACATCAATCTTCTCCGCACCCTTTCCTACTTAACTGCATCTTTCCAATAACTTGGTGCCCACAACTAAACACAATACTCTAAATATGGCCTCACCAACGTCTTGTACCACTGTAACTTGACCTCCCAACTTCTACACTCAATACTCTGGCTGATGAAGGCCAATGTACCATGGTGTTGAAAGTCTTTTTGACCACCCTATCTACCAGTAATGCCATTTTCAAGGGACCATGCACCTGTACTCCTAGATCCCTCTGCTCCACAACACTACCCAGAGCTCTACCATTCACTGTGTAGGTCCTGCCCTTGTTTGACATCCCAAAATGCAACACCTCACACTTCTCTGTATTAAATTCCATCCACCATTCCTCCGCCCACCTGGCCAATCGATCCAGATTCTGCAGCAAACTTTCACAACCCTCTTCACTATCTGCAAAACCACTCACTTGCTAATCTTGCCCTGTATGTTCTCATCCAAATCATTGATGTAGATGACAAACAGTAACGGTCCCAGCACCAAACCTTGAGGCACACCACTAGTCACAGGCCTCCAGTCTGAGAAGCAACCTTCCACTATCACCCTCTGCTTCCTTCCATGGAGCCAATTTACTATCCATTCAGCTATCTCCCCTTGGATCCCATGCTGGGGGCAGGTTTTTTTTCACACGTGCTGCCAGGGGTGGTAGTGGAGGCGGATACGATAGTGGTTGAAGAGGCTATTGGCACGGACATGGATACGGAGGGATATGGATCACGTGCAGGCAGAGCAGTTTAACGACATTGTGGGCCGAAGGGCCTGTTCCTGTGCTGTACTGCGTCCTCATCCCTGCTGTAATGGGATGACCAGATCTGCTTGTTGCTGCGCTGTGTACTAATTGTGTATTCCCCCCCCTCCACCCCGTTCTATCCCCCTGCTGCCCACCTCAGCTGAGCGTGCCGGCCATGCGCAACACAGACGGGCGCTACCGGGTCACCATGATCCCGGGGGACGGGGTGGGTCCGGAGCTGATGCACGCCGTCAAGGAGGTCTTCCAGGTAATGGGGGGGGGTTGTTGGTGTCCCAGTGCGGGGGCTCTGCGCGGGGGTGGGGGGCCATTCTGGCTGGGTGGGGTTAGTGTCTGTGTGAGGGGCAGTTGATGAGCTGGTGTCGGACCTGTGGGTAGAGCTGGGGTAGGCGGGGGGGCCTGGGTGGAGGGGTTGGGCGGGGAGGGGGAGCAGAGGAGGGTGTGTGGAACTGGGGTTGAGGGGACAGGGTGGGATGTGGGGTGTTGACCTCTCTCCCCAGGCAGGAGAGACGGGTTTGTGTGTGTGTGGGGGGGGGGGGGGGGGAGGTGAGGTGTGTGTGGTGCTGACACTTCCCCCAGGTGGTGGGGTGGGGGTGGGGGGTGGGGGTGAGGGAGCAATGTGGGGTGTGTGCGGTGCTGACTCTCCCCCCCCCCCCCCCCAAGCTTCAGAGGTGGGGGGGGGGGGTGGGTGGGGAGGGGGGGTGGTGTGGGGTGTGAGGGGTGTGAGGGGGGGTGGGTGGGTGGTGGGTGGTGTGAGGTGTGCGTTGCTGACTCTTCCCCCCAGCTGCGGAGTTGAGGAGGGGGGTGGGTGGAGGTGGGGACGGGGGTGGGTGAGGGGTTGTGTGGGTGTGTGTGTGCGTGTGTGTTGCTGACTCTTCCCCTCCCCCCACAGGCTGCGGAGGTGCCGGTGGTGTTTGAGGAACACCACGTGAGTGAGGTGCAGAACATGGCCTCCGATCAGAAGCTGCAGCAGTTGCTCTCCTCCGTGAAGGATACCCGCGTCGCCATCAAAGGTCAGAGGTCAGGGATCGGCCGCAGGGTCACTGTCCCATCACCCCATCCCCGCTTCTCGCTCCCACCATTGCCCCCTCCCCCTTTTCAAGAGAGTTAGATCGAGCTCTTAAAGATAGCGGAATCAGGGGGTATGGGGAGAGGGCAGGAACAGGGTACTGATGGGGGATGATCAGCCATGATCACATTGAATGGCGGTGCTGGCTCGAAGGGCCGAATGGCCTACTCCTGCACCTATTGTCTATTGTAGGAGGGGGTTCTGTGCTTGCCCTGTACCCTGCGTCTGCTTTATTCAGATAGGCACAGACAATTAAAAGAAAAGGTAGACACAAAATGCTGGAGTAACTCAGCGGGTCAGGCAGCATCTGTGGGGAACATGGATAGGTGACGTTTCACAGAGTGCTGGAGTAACTCAGCGGGTCAGGCAGCATCTCTGGAGAGAAGAAATAGGTGCCATTTCGGGTGAAGACCCTTCTTGAGATCTTGACCCGAAACGTCACCTATTCCTTCTCTCCAAAGATGCCGACCCGCTGAGTTACTCCAGCGTTTTGTGTCTATCTTCAATGTGAACCAGCATCTGTTGTTCCTTCCTACACATTATCAAACAAGTTGATTTTTTGAAGGCCTTATCAATGCGCGTCTGGAAACACTGAGTGAACCCAAACTGTTTCAGCAATTCATAGTACCTACACCACCAGGGGCGCCGTATGATGGCAGCTCCACCGGTGGTCTGTTCATTTTTTCAACTTTTTTTTCATTTTTAGCATTTGTTAAAAGTTTGTTTTAATGTTTAAGAAGGAACCACCTGAAAGAGAAGTCAATGTTCATACCGCTGGGGTGCAAACTGCACAAGCAAAATATGAGATGCTGCTCGTTATATTTCCGGGAGATCACTGAACACCTCCGCTCAGTTCGCAATAACCAGCCTGATCTCCCGGTGGCTCAGCACTTCAACTCCCCCTCACATTCCGAATCCGACCTATCTGTCCTGGGCCTCTTCCATGGCCAGAGTGAGGACCACCTCACTTGGAGTTGCAGCACCTCATATTTTGCTTGGGCAATTTGCACCCGAGTGGTATGAATATTGACTTCTCTAATATCAGGTAGTCCTTACTTTCTCCTCCCCTTCTCAGCTCTCCCTCGGCTCTCTGGCTCCCCCTTTTCCTTTCTTTCTTCCTCCCGCCCCCCACCTCCCGCACCCTCACATCAGTCTGAAGAAGGGTTTCGACTCGAAACGTTGCCTATTTCCTTCGCTCCATAGATGCTGCCTCACCCGCTGAGTTTCTCCAGCATTTTTGTCTACCTTTGTTTTAATGTTCTCCAGTTTGTCTTATATGGGGGGAGGGGGAGGGGGAGGGGATCGGGGGAAACGTTTTTTCAGGTTCTTACCTTGCCGGAGATGTGATTAATTTTTGGATCTCATTCTCCGGGCACTCTGCGGTCTGCCATCGATGGAGCTGGAGGCCTCCTCGGACTGTCGTGAGCCCCACCACGGGGCGCGGACTTAACATCGGAGCTGATCCTTTGCCTGGGATCGCTCTAACCGCGGCCTGCGGATTTACCATCAAGAACTCGCAGTCTCGGCAGAGGCCGTGGATGTCGAGAGCTCCAACGTCGCGGAAGGTTCGACCAGCCCAACGCACGTTTGGATCGTCGCGGACGGCCCGGACGCCGCCGGCTACAGGAGTCAAGATCGTCCCGTCAATGGAGGGCTCGAGGCCCCCTGGCCGCGGTAGAACAAAGGGAAGAGACTTGAACTTTATTTCGCCTTCCATCACAATGAGGAATGTGTAGGAGTCACGGTGGTGGATGTTCATGTTAAAATGTGTTTTGGGTGTTCTGTTGCTTTTTATTTGTATGACTATATGGCAAATGAAATTCCTCGTTTGTTGCAAAACATACTTGGCTAATAAAGTGTGATTCTGATTCTGATACAGCATTTTTATATCCTCGTGACACAATGGTTAGTGGAGCTGAAATAAATCATCGTTGATCAATGTCTTTGTAACCTTTCATCTTTGTCTTTCCCCAGAGTTATCTTTACCCGTATGTTTCTTGTTGTTTTGAAACTCTCTCTCCCATATATTTAACAAATAGATACCATAGATGTCAAGGGCCTGTCCCACTTGCCAATTTTTTCGGCGACTGCCGGCATCATATCAGTGTCGCCAAAAGATTTTGAACATTTCAAAATCCAGCGGCGACAAAAAAAATGTTGTGACACTTGAAAAAACACCGTGCGTCGTACGACATCAGCCGCGTTACCGCCGCATCACGCCGCAAATTTTTCGGTGACCTTATACGCCAGGCAACGATGCCTTAAATGTCCCTGTAGGGAGAATTGATGGAGTCTACTTGTTAATTTGTTTACCTTTGGGAGACTTGCCTGCTAAATACAGTAACAAAGAGCAGCTGTAAGCTGAAGATTGCAACAGATAAGAACCTAGACAGAACTGCAAAGGACTATCCCACCCTCAATAGATAAGGAAGCCTGTTTTTAGTGTAATGTATTAGTTTGAGCTATTTTAATTCAACTGTGCTGTGAAAACTATAAACACATTTCCACGCGTATAAATCACTTGTAACATTCTAAGGTAGACAAAAATGCTGGAGAAACTCAGCGGGTGAGGCAGTATCTATGGAGCGAAGGAATAGGCGACGTTTCGGGTCGAGACTCTTCTTCAGACATTATATGTTGGCCATCTTTCCCATTGTGTGTTCCCAGTGTGTGAACTCTAGGGGTGAACACACGACAAACTACACATCTTCATCATTTCCAAACTTCTGATCCCCTCTAATAACCCCCGACACCCGAACTGATCAAGAAGGGTCTCGTCCCGAAACGTCACCCATTCCTGCCTGTCCCGTTGAGTTACTCCAGCATGTTGTGTCAGTTACTCAACCCCCCCCTCCCCCATGACCGATACCCTCTCAGTCGATCCACCCCCTATGTTACCCCCTTCCCCCAAAGACTGACCCCCCCACTCCCGTGTGTTGCAGGCAAGATGCACACCCCGATGGAGTACAAGGGAGAGTTCGCCTCCTTCGAGATGAAGCTACGGTAGGGTGGGTGGGTGGGGGGGGGGGGGGGGGGGGGGGGGGGTGGAGACCCAGGGAGGGAGGGTGGGGCAGGAGGGCACCTCGGGGTGGGGGTGATACGAAGGGGAGGGACCCAAGGTGGGGGGGTGCGGAGGAGAGATTGGGGCAGGGTGGGGAGGAAGTTGCGAGGAGGACCGGGGAGGGGTGTGGGGGGTAATCAGTGCTGCCCCCCCCCCCCCCCCCAATGGGGATGAGGGGGAGGGGGGTAATGGGTGCTGGGTCTAGTCGCTGGGTTGGGGGGGGGGGGGGGGGGGTTGATGGGGTTGTCGATGATGCCCCCCCCTGACATCACTACCCGCAGGAAGATGCTGGACCTGTTTGCCAATGTGGTGCATGTACAGAGTCTGCCCGGCTACCCCACCCGGCACGTCAACCTGGACCTGGTCGTCATCCGCGAGCAGACTGAGGGGGAGTACAGCTCACTGGAGCACGAGGTAACCCCACAACCCCAAACACCCCCTCCTCCCCACCGCAAACACCGAACACCGACCCCCCAACCCTAAACAACACAAATCCCACCCCAAACACCGATCCCCCCCACAAGCCCAAACACCCCCTCCTCCCCAACCCAAACACCGACCGACCCCCAACCCAAATCCCACCCCAAACACCGACCCCACACAAGCCCAAACACCCCCTCCCCTCCCCAACCCAAACACCGAACACCAAACCCCACCTCAAAAACACCCCCCCTCCCCAAACACGAGCCCCCTGCCCCCCCCTACCACCCTGCCCCGAACATCCCTACCCCCACCCGCCCTGAGCCTGACCCCCCTCACTCACTCCCACCCCGAACAACTGCACCCCCCACCCCGAACACCCCCCCCCCCTATACCAGCACCCTATCCCCGCTCCCCGAAACCCCATTCCACCCGAAGCAACAACCTGGACCTGGTCATCAAGGTGGAGTGATACAGTGTGGAAACAGGCCCTTCAGCCCAACTTGCCCAAACCGGCCAACAATGTCCCAGCTACACTAGTCCCACCTGCCTGCGCTTGGTCCATATTCCTCCAAACCTGTCCTATCCATGTACCTGTCCAACTGTTTCTTAAACAATGGGATAATCCCAGCCTCAACTACCTCCTCTGGCAGCTCTGGAATACACCCATTGCTTCATTGGTTTGTCTCTCTCTCCCGCCCCTTCTCTCTCTCCCTCCCTCTCTTTCCCCCTCCCTCTTTCTCTCCACCCCTGTCTCCCCTCACCCTTCCCACCCTCTCTCTCCCTCCCTCCCTCTCCCCGCGCCCCTCCTTCTCTCCCCCTGCCCCTCTCTCAGAGTGTGCAGGGCGTGGTGGAATGCATGAAGATCATCACCAGGGAGAAGTCGCGCCGAATCGCCAAGTTTGCCTTCGACTTTGCCACCAAGAACGGGCGCCGCAAGGTCACCGCCGTGCACAAGGCCAACATCATGTGAGCACCCCCTCCCGTGACCTCCCACTACGCTAAAACTCTGGAATTTAGAAGGATGAGAGGGTATGTCATTGAAACATATAGGATTATTAAGGGTTTGGACACGCTAGAGGCAGGTAACATGTTTCCGATGTTGGGGGCCACACTGTTTAAGAACAAGGGGTAAGCCATCTAGAACGGAGACGAGGAAACACTTTTTCTCACAGAGAGTTGTGAGTCTGGAATTCTCTGCCTCCGAGGGCGGTGGAGGCAGGTTTTCTGGATGCTTTCAAGAGAGAGCTAGATAGGGCTCTTAAAGATAGCGGAGTCTGGGGATATGGGGAGAAGGCAGGAATGGGGTACTGATTGAGGATGATCAGCCATGATCACATTGAATGGCGGTGTTGGCTTGAATGACCTACTGCTGCACCTATTGTTTATTGTCCATTGTCTACAAGCCCCCCTTACTCCACCGCCCCCTCGCAAGCTCCCTGTTGTACACAAGGCTAACACGTGAGGACCACTGTACACCCCCACTATGCCCCTCAAACCCCCCCCATTCCCACTCACTTCCCCAAACACTCTCCCAGCTCTCTTTTTGGGTGGAGCCTAAGAACATAGAAACACAGAAAAATAGGTGCAGGAGTAGGCCATTCGGCCCTTCCAGCCAGCACCACCATTCAATGTGATCATCGCTGATCATCCACAATCAGTACCTCGTTCCTGCCTGCTCCCCATAGTAGGAGCTAAATCTAACACTCGCTTGAAAACATCCAGTGAATTGGCCTCCATTGCCTTCTTTGGCAGAGAATTCCACAAATTCACAACTATCAGGGTGAAAATGTGTTTCCTAATCTCAGTTTTTAAATGGCTTACCCCTTATTCTTATACCGTGGCCCCTGGTTCTGGACTCCCTCAACATCGGGAACATGTTTCCTGCCTCTAGCATGTCCAAACCCTTATTAATCTTATATGTTTCAATAAGAGTCCCTCTCATCCTTCTAAATTCCAGCGGATACAAGCCCAGCCGCTCCATTCTATCAACATATGACAGTCCCGCCATCCCTGGAATTAACCTTGTGAACCTACTTTGCACTTGCCCAATAGCAAGAATGACCTTCCTCAAATTTGGAAACCAAAACGGCACACAATACTCCAAGTGTGGTCTCACTAGGGCCCTGTACAACTGCAGAAGAACCTCTTAGCTCCTATACTCAACCCTTCTTGTTATGAAGGCCAACATGCCATTAGCTTTCTTCACTGCCTGCTGTACCTGCATGCTTACTTTCATTGACTGATGAACAAGGCCACCCAGATCCTGCTGTACTTCCCCTTTTCCCAACTTAACACCATTTAGCTAATAATCTGCCTTCCTGTTTTTGCCATCAGTGGATAACCTCACATTTATCCACATTAAACTGCATCTGCCATGCATCTGCCCACTCGCCCAACGTATCCAAGTCACCCTGCAGCCTCATAAAATCCTCCTCGCTGCTCACATTGTCACCCAGCTTTCTGTCATCCGCAAACTTGGAGATGTTACATTTAATTCCCTCGTTAAAATTGTTAATATATATTGTAAATAACTGGGGTCCCAGCACCGAGCCTTGCGGCCCCCCACTAGTCACTGCCTGCCATTCTGAAAAGGACCCGTTAATTCCTACACTTTGCTTCCTGTCTGCCAACCAGTTTTCTATCCATGTCAATGCCCTACCCCCAATACCATGTGCTCTAACCTTGCCCACTAACCTCTTGTGTGGGACAGGACAGGGATGATCACCATGTTGGGGGTGTACTACAGACCCCAAATAGTCAACGGGAATTAGACGAACAAATATGCAGACATCTGCAAGTCAAATAAGCTTGTTATAGTCGGGGATATTAACTTTCCCAATATTGATTGGGAAATTCATAGTGTGAAAGGATTAGATTGGGTGCAATTTCTCAAAGGTGTTCAGGGGAGTGAATGGAAGTGTTTGTGGAGGAGTCTTTTGGGACCAGTGAGCACTGTGCGATTAGGTTTACGTTAGTCATGGATAGGGACAGAGTGGGCCCACGTGTTAAAATGCTAAATTGGGGTAAGGCCAACTTTGAGGGTATGTGAGAAGGTCTCGCTCAAGTTGATTGGAGCGGGTTGTTTGAGGGGAAAGGAACATCAGCCAAATGGTATGTTTTTAACAATGTCCCCCCCTTCCGCTCGCTCCCCACCTCTCCCCAACGCTCCCCTCCCCTCTCTCTCCCCTCCCCTTCCCTCTCTCTCCCCCCCCCACCCTCTCCCCTCCCCACCCTCTGCCCTCCCATCTCTCTATCCTCCCCCCCTCTCTCCCCTCCCCACCCACTGCCCCCCCCCTCTCTCTCTGCCCTCCCCCTCCCCCTCTCTCCCCGTGCTACAGGAAGTTGGGTGATGGGCTGTTCCTGCAGTGTTGCCGTGAGATGGCCGACCTGTACCCACACATCATCCACGACTCCATCATCATCGACAACTGCTGCATGCAGGTATCCCCCCCCCAATCACACACCCCTGCACCCTCCCCCCCACCGTTACTCCACCCCTCTGCACACACCCTTCATCTCCCCTTCCCCCCCTCGCACTGATCACACCCCCACAGCTGGTGTCTGACCCCCCCCCCCCCATGACCCTCTCCCCCTCTGACCCTCTCTCCTCTCCATCTCTCTGACCCTCTCTCCCCTGTCTCTGTCTTCCCCACAGCTGGTGTCTAACCCCCACCAGTTTGATGTGCTGGTGATGCCGAACCTGTACGGGAACATCATAGACAACCTGGCGGCGGGGCTGGTGGGGGGGGGCCGGCGTGGTGCCCGGAGAGAGCTTCAGTTCCGAGTACGCGGTCTACGAAACGGTACGGAGGGGGCAGGGAGGGGGGGGGGGGGGGGAGGGGAGGGGGGGGGGGGGGTCACAGAGCCCAGGAGTGGTTCAATGGTACATTTTCTGTCACATGTGCAAGCTCAGTGAAATTCTATTTTTACCTGCAGCCCAGTTGAGTTTGCCACACCTAAGCATATAGAGTCATAGAGTGATACAGTGTGGAAACAGGCCCTCCAGCCCAACTTGCCCACACCCACCAACATGTCCCAGCTACACTAGTCCCACCTGCCGACGTTTGGTCCATATCCTTCTTAAAATAGAAAATAGGTGCAGGAGTTGGCCTTCAATGTGATCATGGCTCATCATCCAAAATCTGTACTCCGTTCCTGCTTTTTATACATACCCCTTGATTCCTTGAGCTAAATCTAACTCTCTCTTGAAAACATACAGTGAATTGGCCTCCACTGCCTTCTGTGGCAGAGAATTCCACAGATTCACAACTCTCTGGGTGAAGAGGTTTTTCCTCATTTCAGTCCTAAATGGCCTGTCCATTATTCTTAAACTGTGACCCCTGGTTCTGGACGCCCAACATCGGGTACTTTTCTCCTGCATCTAGTGTGTCCAATCCTAAAAGAATTTTACACGTGTCTATAAGATTCCCTCACATCCTTCTCAACACTTACCCATCCGTATATCTGTCAAGACGTCTCCTTGTAACTCAAGCCCACAATCCTGGTGAATCGCTCCTGCACCCTTTCCCAAATTAGAGGGTGGTTCTGCTCGCACCATTGCAGGGGGATGGGGGGGCTGGAGCTGGGGTGTGGCTGGGGGAGGGGGTGCTGTGGGTGGCTGATCATGTGCCTGGTGAGGGACGGGGAGAGGCTGGTGTATGTGGGCTGTGAGGGGGTGTGTGACCCTGTGTGTGTGACCCTGTGTGTGACCCTGTGTGTTCCAGGGAGCCCGCCACCCCTTCTCCCAGGCCATGGGTCGTAACATCGCCAACCCCACCGCCATGCTGCTGAGTGCCGCCAACATGCTGCGCCACATCAAGTGAGTTCCACCCTCACCCTGACCTCCTCAACCTGACCCCCCCTCACTCTGACCTCCCCGCACTCTGACCCCCTCACCCTGATCCCCCCTCACCCTGAACCCCACTACCCTGACCCCTCACCCCTGAACCCACTCACCCAACCTCCCCTCACCCCGACCCCCTGACCCCAACCTCCCCCTCGCCCCGACCCTCCCTGACACCCTTCACGCTGACCCCTCCACATCCTGACCTCCCCTTTGCACCTGACCCCCCCCACCCCGACCCCCTCTCACCCCGACACCCTTCACGCTGACCCCCTTCGCACTGACCCCTCCACACCCCTGACCCCCCCTCACCCCGACTCCCCTCACATCAAGTGACCCCTGCCCCACCCCCTAGTCTCTCTCCTCCACTCCTCCTTCCCCCCCCCCCCCTCTTCCCTCCACCCCGTGTGTGTCCCCTCCACCGTGGGTCTCAGCCCCCACCCCGTCTCCCCTCTTGCTGGAGCGGGAGGGTCATGCATCCCCAACCCCTTTCTCGCCCGGAGTGGGTGGGGGGGAGGTGGGTGAGGGGGGGTGTGTTTGTGGTGGGGGGGGGGGCTGACGGTGACCATGTTTGTGTTGCAGCCTGGGAGTACCATTCCAACATGGTGGCCCAGGCCGTCCGGAAAGTCATCAGACAGGGCAAGGTGAGTGTGGGGACGGGGCTACGTCAAGATGGGGGGGGGGGGGGGGGTTAAGGGGTGGGGAATGTTGCGGGGGCTGGTGGAAGGTGGGTGGAGAGAGGAGTCGAATGGTGGAATCAGGGATCAGGGGCCGGTGGGGAGGGGAGGGTGGGAGGTTGGGTGGGGTGTGGGGGGGGCGGGGCATTGGGAGGGACACGCGTATCTACTACACAGGATTGGGCTATGACTACAATTTCCTGCGATCTGGGGCAGAGCTGTTCCCAAAGCCCAGCTAAGGCAACACTTCCCTCTCCCCCCCCTCGCCTCTTGCCGACCCCACCCCCTGCACCCCTTCTTCCAATGAAGGTCATTAACCTGCCCCACAGTTCACCACCGTGTATCTCTCTTGGGCTCACAATCAACCGATCGGGGAACTTCCTTGCCCCAGCTCATCTGTGGCCCACCCTGAATGGTCCAGGGGCGGGGGGGGGGGGGGGGGGGGGGTTTGCTTCTAGTTTTTGCCCCCACGATAATCCATCAGAAGGTCCCAACCCAAAACGTCACCTATCCATGTTCACCTGACCCGCTGAGTTACTCCAGCACTGTGTGAAACGTCACCTATCCATGTTCTCCACAGATGCTGCCTGAGCCGCTGAGTTTCTCCAGCACACTGTCTATTTGTAGTTTAAACTAGCACCTGCAGTTCCTTCCTTCACACGTTGATTCTCTCCATAGGTACGGACATACGACATGGGCGGATACTCCACCTCGGCCGAGTTTACAGCGGCTGTGATCACCAACCTCGAGAGCTGAGCACCGGGGGAGTCCCGCTCCCCACCGCACACTCCCCCCCCCCCCCCCCCCCCCCCCCCTCCCCTCCCCTCCCCTCCTCTCTCTCCTCCCTCCAACCTCAAGAAGTTGTCCCAACCCGAAACGTCACCTGTCCATGTTCTCCTGAAGCTGCCTGGTGCGCTGGGTTACTCCAGATTCCAGCAAGTAACAGCCTTGTGTCTGTAGTTGTGGCCCCGCCGGACCAGTCGTAGTGCTCTTGTCTGTGTTGTAACCCTGTCTAATGTGAATAAAGACTGGAGGTGGCAGCGAACTGCTTTGTGTCGGTCTGTTGGCTTTGTAGCCAGGGCTGTGAGGTGGAGTAGACAGGTTCTTGATTGATGCAGCACAGAAACTGGCCCATCAGTCCACAATCACCTATCCACACTCGTCCTGCTATCCCACTTTCTCATCCATTTCCCGGTTTCCCATCCGGAGACACAGGTTCCATCCCGACTACGGGTGCTGTCTGTACGGAGTTTGTACGTTCTCCCCGTGACCTGCACGGGTTTTCTCTTCGGATCTTCGGTTTCCTCCCACACTCCAAAGTCGTACAGGTTTGTAGGTTAATTGGCTTGGTATAAATGTAAATTGTCCCTAGTGTGTGTAGGGTCGTGTTAATGTGCGGGATCGCTGGTTGGCACAGACTAGGTGGGCCAAAGGGCCTGTTTCCACACTATCTCTCAATTACACTGAACAGCAACAGCTTCCACTGTACACATGAATAAACCAAACAAAGTTGCCCTCTTACTGTGGCGCAGCGGTACAGTTGCTGACTTACAGCGAATGCAGCGCTGGGGACCTGGGCTCCATCCTGACTACGGAGTTTCTACCTTCTCCCCGTGACCTGCATGGGTTTTCGAGATCTTCGGTTTCCTCCCACACTCCAAAGACATGCAGGTATGTAGGTTAATTGGCTTGGTAAATGTAAAAACTGTCCCGAGTGTGTATAGGAGAGTGTTAATGTGTGGGGATCGCTGGTCTGCGCGGACAGAGTGGGCCCGTTTCCGCACTGTATCTCTAAACTAAACTACCTTACTTTAAGCCAAGCCCTCTAGTGAATGGGTGATAGCAGACGGGAAGAAGCTGTTCCTGAGTCTGGTGGTGCGCGCTTTCAAGCTTCTGTACCTTCTGCTGGACGGGAGAGGTGAGAAGATGGAATGACTGGAGTGGGACAAGTCTGTGATTATAAGGACATTAGTAGAATTAGGCCATTCAGCCCGTAATCGATACAGACATTAGGTGCAGGAGTAGACCACTTAATAATCAAGTCTATTCCACCATTCAATCATGGCTAATGAAGTGTGTGTGGTGGAGCCTTTTGGGACCAGTGATCACAGTTCGATTAGGTTTAAGATAGTTAAGGATCGGGACGGAGAGGTCCACATGTTAAAATGCTCAACTGGGGTAAGGCCAACTTTGAGGGTACGAGAGAAGGTCTCGCTCAAGTTGACTGGAGCAGGTTATTTGAGGGGAAAGGAACATGGTTTATACTCTCTAGAATTTAGAAGATTGAGAGGGGATCTTATAGAAACTTACAAAATTCTTAAAGGGTTGGACAGGCTAGATGCAGGAAGATTCTTCCCGATGTTAGGGAAGTCCAGGACAAGGGGTCACAGCTTAAGGATAAAGGGGAAATCCTTTAAAACCGAGATGAGAAGAACTTTTTTCACGCAGAGAGTGGGTGAATCTCTGGAACTCTCTGCCACAGAGGGTAGTTGAGGCCACTTCATTGGCTATATTTAAGAGGGAGTTAGATGTGGCCCTTGTGGCTAAGGGCATCAGGGGGTATGGAGAGAAGGCAGGTACGGGATACTGAGTTGGATGATCAGCCATGATCATATTGAATGGCGGTGCAGGCTCGAAGGGCCGAATGGCCTACTCCTGCACCTAATTTCTATGTTTCTATGGAATGTTCTTAAAAGTGTACTGAAATGGAATGTTTTTAAAAGTGTACTGAAGAGAGCTCAGGATGTGTACGTCCCCGTTAGAGTGAAGGGCAAAGCAGGCAAACGGAAGGAAGCTTGGCTGACGAGGGAAATTGAGACGTTAGTGCATCCCTGGAGGAGTTTCAGGAACTAAGGCATAAAGTAAAAACAGGAAATCAGAAGGGAAAAAAGGGGCCAGGAGATAGATGGCGGGTAGCATAACTGACAATCACAAAAGATTTTATAAATACATGAGGAAAAGGGTAGATTCAAGATTCACGAAAGTTTATTGTCATGTGTCCCAGATAGGACAATGAAATTCTTACTTTGCTTCAGCACAACAGAACATAGTAGGCATGAATACAGAACATGTCAGTGTGTCCATATACCATTGTATAAATATACTAGACTAAGTGGGACCCGTTGGGTCCCAGCATCACACGGGAGGGCTGGTCACCAATGCAATTTTCCACCTCTCCACCAATTCCAATACTGCACGCCAGGGGGTGGGGGCTGTCTGTTGCGCTAGTATGGGTGTTGCGGGCCACAGGAGATGGGCAAGGTCCTCAATGAGTATTTCTCTGCTGTATTTACCGAGGAGAAAGATAGTAGAACAGAGGAAATTGGAGCAGTCACTGGAAGTGTCTTGAGAGCAGTCAGGGTTACCGTCGAGGAAGTACTGAAGGTACTGTCTTGTATGAAGGTAGTCAAATCTCCAGGGCCTGATCAGATATATCCAAGGACATTGCAGGAAACTAGAGAGGAAATTGCGGGAGCCCTGGGTGAAATTTATGAGGTCCTTAAATACAGGAGAGGTGCCGGAAGACTGGAGGGTGGCAAATATTGTGCCTCTTTTCAAGAAGGGCTACAGGGAAAATGCTGGGAACTATAGGCCGGTGAGATTAACATCTGTAGTTGGTAAGTTACTGGTGAATATTCTGAGGGATAGGATATACAGGTATTTGGATGGGCAAGGGATGATTAGGGACAGTCAGTATGGTTTTGTACGTGGGAGGTCGTGTCTCACAAATCTGAATTTTTTGAAGACGTGAGCGAAAAGGTCGACAAAGGCAAAGTTCTAGATGTGTACATGGACTTTAGTAAGGCGTTCGACAAGGCTGCTCTGGAAGATTAGATCTCATGGGATCCAAGGGGAGATGGCTGAATGGATAGCAAATTGGCTCCATGGAAGGAAGCAGAGGGTGATGGTGGAAGGTTGCTTCTCAGACTGGAGGCCTGTGACTAGTGGTGTGACCTCAGGGTTCGGTGCTAGGCCCGTTACTGTTTGTCATCTACATCAACGATTTGGATGAGAACATACAGGGCAAGATCAGCAAGTTTGCTGATGATACAAAAGTGAGTGGTTTTGCAGATAGTGAAGATCGTTGTGAACGATTGCAGCAGGTTCTGGATCGATTGGCCAGGTGGGCGGAGGAATGGTGGATGGAATTTAATACAGAGAAGTGTGAGGTGTTGCATTTTGGGACATCGAACAAGGGCAGAACCTACACAGTAAATGGTAGGCCTCTGGGTAGTGTTGTAGAGCAGAGGGATCTAGGAGTATAGGTGCATGGTTCCTTGAAGGTCGAGTCGAAGGTAGATAAGGTGGTCAAAAAAGCTTTTGGCACTTTGGCCTTCATCAGTCAGTTGGTCATGTTGCATTTAGAATATTGTGCTTAGTTCTGGGAACCATGTTATAGGAAAGACATTGTCAAGCTTGAAAGGGTTCAGAGAAGATTAACGAGGATGTTGCCAGGAATAGAGGGTGTGAGCTATAGGGAGAGGTTGAGTAGGCTGGGTCTCTATTTCATGGAGCGCAGGAGGACGAGGGTTGATCTTATAGAGGTGTATAAAATCATGAGAGGAATAGATCGGGTAGATGCACAGAGTCTCTTGCCCGGAGCCGGGGAATCGAGCACCAGAGAACATAGGTTTAAGGTGAAGGGGAAAAGATTTAATACTCCATACTATCCCCCTTGGTCAAATCCCTTCCTACCTATGTTCAAGACACCTCCATATAACCATATAACAATTACAGCACGGAAACAGGCCATCTCGGCCCTACAAATCCGTGCCGACACAACTTTTTTGCCCCTTAGTCCCACCTGCCTGCACTCATACCATAACCCTCCATTCCCTTCTCATCCATATGCCTATCCAATTTATTTTTAAATGATACCAACAAACCCGCCTCCACCACTTCCACTGGAAGCTCATTCCACACCGCTACCACTCTCTGAGTAAAGAAGTTACCCCTCATGTTACCCCTAAACTTCTGTCCCTTAATTCTGAAGTCATGTCCTCTTGTTTGAATCTTCCCTATTCTCAAAGGGAAAAGCTTGTCCACATCAATTCTGTCTATCCCTCTCATCATTTTAATGACCTCTATCAGGTCCCCCCTTAACCTTCTGCGCTCCAGAGAATAAAGACCTAACTTATTCAACCTATCTCTGTAACTTAGTTGTTGAAACCCAGGCAACATTCTAGTAAATCTCCTCTGTACTCTCTATTTTGTTGACATCCTTCTTATAATTGGGCGACCAAAATTGTACACCATACTCAGATTTGGTCTCACCAATGCCTTGTACAATTTTTACATTACATCCCAGCTTCTATACTCAATGCTCTGATTTATAAAGGCTAGCACACCAAAAGCTTTCTTTACCACCCTATCTACATGAGATTCCACTTTCAGGGAACTGTGCACAGTTATTCCCAGATCCCTCTGTTCAACTGCATTCTTCAATTCCCTACCATTTACCATGTACGTCCTATTTTGACTAGTCTTGCCAGGTGTAGCACCTCACATTTATCAGCATTAAACTCCATCTGCCATCTTTCAGCCCATTTTTCCAAATGGCCTAAATCACTCTGTAGACTTTGGAAATCCTCTTCATTATCCACAACACCCCCTATCTTGGTATCATCTGCATACTTACTAATCCAATTTACCACACCTTCATCCAGATCATTGATGTACATGACAAACAACAAAGGACCCAACACAGATCCCTGAGGCACCCCACTAGTCACCTGCCTCCAACCCGATAAACAGCCATCCACCATTACCCTCTGGCTTCTCCCATTCAGCCACTGTTGAATCCATCTTGCTATTCCTGCATTTATACCCAACAGTTGAACCTTCTTAACCAACCTTCCATGTGGAACCTTGTCAAAGGCCTTACTAAAGTCCATATAGACAACATCCACTGCTTTACCCTCGTCAATTTCCCTAGTAACCTCTTCAAAAAATTCAAGATTAGTCAAACGTGACCTTCCAGGCACAAATCCATGTTGACTGTTCCTAATCAGACCCTGTTTATCCAGATGCTTATATATATTATCTCTAAGTATCTTTTCCATTAATTTGCCCACCACTGAAGTCAAACTAACAGGTCTATGATTGCTAGGTTTACTCTTAGAACCCTTTTTAAACAATGGAACAACATGCGCAGTACGCCAATCCTCGGGGATTATTCCCGTTTCTAATGACATTTGAAATATTTCTGTCATAGCCCCGGCTATTTCTACACTAACCTCCCTCAATGTCCTAGGGAATATCCTGTCAGGACCTGGAGACTTATCCACTTTTATATTTTTTCAAAAGTGTCAGTACTTCTTTTACTTTAAACCTCATAGTATCCATAGTATCCGTTTGAAGCAGTGGGTGGGTATCAGGGGCATAGCACTAGAGTGGTTCAGGTCGTACCTGGCTGATCGAACTTTCTGTGTCAGCCTTGGGGACTCTGTATCCTCCTCTGCTCCTCTCTCGTGTGGGGTCCCACAGGGCTCAGTTCTTGGCCCTCTCCTCTTTTCTCTCTATTTGCTCCCACTTGGTTCCATCCTTAGGAAGCACGGGATTTCATTCCACTTTTATGCTGACGACAGTCAGATTTATGTGCCTCTTAAAAAGGAGGATGTACACTCTGTCGGACTCTTGCTTGAGTGTCTTAATGACATAAAGGCCTGGATGTCACTGAACTTTTTAAAATTTAATGATAACAAGACGGAGGTAATGATTTTTGGTGGCACCTCTGGGGCCCCCCTGTTGATCTAGGCTCTTTGTCTGCATATATCAAACCTAACATCACGAACCTAGGGATTAAAGTGGACCCTGAGCTTAAATTTGACTGTCAGGTAAGGGCTGTTGTTAAATCTAGTTTTTTCCATCTGAGGCAGCTGGCCAAAATAAAGCCAATTCTGTCAAGGCAGCACTTTGAGACGGTAATCCACGCCTTTGTTACCACTCGGCTGGATTACTGCAATGCACTGTATGTGGGGGTTAGTCGGTCCTCCATCGCCCGTCTCCAGATGGTACAGAATGCAGCTGTTCGTCTCTTGACTGGCACACGAAAACATGATCACGTTTCACACATTTTGGCCTCTCTCCACTGGCTGCCTGTTCAGTATAGGATTCATTTTAAAATTATTTTATTCTCTTTTAAATCCCTAAATGGTCTTGCCCCGTCCTACATCCCTAAATGGTCCCTAAAAAATCCCTAAATGGTCTTGCCCCTATCTGAGCTTCTTCACCCTTATACACCCACCCGCTCTCTCAGGTCAGATGATCAGCTGCTCCTGAGTGGGCCTAAAACTAAGCGGAAGCTCAGAGGGGACCGTGCCTTTGCTGTGTCAGCACCGAGATTATGGAATGAATTGCCTCTACACGTTAAACAGGCCCCTTCTCTAGCTGTTTTTAAATCACTCCTGAAGACACATCTATTCTCCATGGCCTTTGTAGACCAGTATGGTGTCGACTTATTTATTTACTACATTTGCTTAATTTTACTGTGTGATTCATACTCATGTTTTATGTCTTTTAATTTATTGTTGAATTTCGTATGTAATTTATGCGCCTCATGTTAGCTGTATGTTCTGTTATTCTGCCTGTTTTATGATGTCTTGCTTATTTTTTTTTTCTGTACAGCACTTTGGTCAGCTTTGGTTGTTTTTTAAAGTGCTTAACAAATAAAGTTATTATTATTATTATTATTATAGCTACTCTACTAGTTTCCCTTACCTCACATAATTCAAAATCCTTCTCCTTGGTGAATACCGAAAAAAAAAAAATTGTTCAATATCTTCCCCATCTCTTTTGGCTCTGCAGATAGCTGTCCACTCTGTCTCTCCAATGGACCAATTTTATCCCTCGTTATCTTTTTGCTATTAATATAGCTGTAGAAACCCTTTGGATTTACTTTCACCTTACTTGCCAAAGCAACCTCATATCTTCTTTTAGCTTTTCTAATTTCTTTAAGATTCTTTTTACATTCCTTATACTCCTCAAGCACCTCATTTACTTCATGCTGCCTATAATTATTGTATATCTCCCTCTTTTTCCGAACAAGATGTCCAATTTCCCTTGAAAACTAGGGCTCTTTCCAATTTTTACTGTTTCCTTTCAACCGAACAGGAACATAAAGATTCTGTTGTGGCGGCTCCTAAGGGTCGTGCCATTATACTGCCGAACCCCTCGGCACAGGAGTGGCGCAGTAAGGAGGCGGTCCTTAGCCGGAGGGTATAAAATCCAGTGCCATGTCCGCGCACCTCTCCAGGAGTTCAGTCTACCTCACCGGCGGTTCGACCATCTCCACGTGGACATTGTGGGGCCCCTTCCACCGTCCAGGGGCATCACCCACCTTTTGACCATGGTGTACCGCTTCACGCGGTGGCCGGAGGCCATTCCGTTGGCTGACACCTCATCGGCTACGTCTGCTCGTGCGTTGTCCGCGCACTGGTTGCTCAACCTCGGCCCCGAGGGCGCCCCCCCTCACGACTCCCTCCACCTGTCCTCCCGCCGGTCCCTCGACCTGTCCCTCCACCTACGCCCCTGCAAGCCCCGGGATCTGCTGACTTCCGCACGCGGGCTGGCCGGGTCGTGCGCTCGCCGGTGCGTTTTGTGCCTCTGGTTCTGGGGGGGGGGGGGGTCCTGTGGCGGCTCCTAAGGGTCGTGCCATTATCCTGCCGAACCCCTCGGCACAGGAGTGGCGCAGTCCGGAGGCGGTCCTTAGCCGGAGGGTATAAAAGGCAGGGTTTGGGTGCCATCTTTTCCTGGTTTCGTCTTCCCCTGAACCGGGAGGAATTAAAGTAAAGTGCTTCTCAAACTTAAGACTACTTGCCTCATTTTGAGACCCACACACTACACTGTACTCTTAAAATCTCCCCTTTAAATGTCCTCCATTTCTCTTCTACATCTTTCCCATAAAACAAAATGTCCCAGTTCACTCCTTTTAAATCATCTCGCATCTCATCAAAGTTAGCCTTTCTCCAATCAAAAATCTCAACCCTAGGTCCAGTTCTGACCCTCTCCATAATTATATTGAAACTAATGGTATTGTGATCACTGGACCCGAAGTGCTCCCCAATGCATACCTCCGCCACCTGTCCCGTCTCATTTCCTAACAGGAGGTCCAGCACTGCCCCTCCTCTAGTAGGTACCTCTTTGTATTGCTGCAAAAAACTATCCTGCACACATTTTACAAACTCCAAACCATCCAGCCCATTTACAGAATGTGTTTCCCAGTCTATGTGTGGAAAGTTGAAATCTCCCACAATCACTACCTTGTGCTTACTACTAATATCTGCTATCTCCTTACATATTTGCTCTTCCAATTCTCGTTCCCCATTTGGCGGTCTATAATACACCCCTATAAGTGTTGCTACCCCTTTCCCACTTCTCAGTTCCACCCAAATAGCCTCCCTAGATGAGCCCTCCAATCTATCCTGCCAAAGCACTGCTATAATATCTTCCCTGACTAGCAATGCAACACCTTCACCTCTTGCCCCTCCAATTCTATCACACCTGAAGCAACAAAATCCTGGAATATTTAGTTTCCAATCACAGCCCTCCTGCAACCATGTTTCACTGATCGCCACAACACATACTTCCAGGTGTCTATCCAGACTCTAAGCTCATCCACCTTTCTTACAATGCTCCTAGCATTAAAATATGCACATTTAAGAAACCCCCCGTCTCTTATTCTCTGTTTATTTCCTTTTTCTTCTTTCTCCTCTTGTGTCCGAGTGCTTCCCTTTTCTGCTTCCTGCCTCCCATTCTGTCTATTAGCTTTCGCTATTTGAGTCCCTCGGACTCAGACAGCTCAGACTCTCCGCCGTCTCTGCACATTCCTTTCTCTAGGCCCTCACCCCCTCATCTTCACAATGGACATCCAGTCACTCTACACCTCCATCCCCCACCAGGATGGTCTCAAAGCCCTCCGGTTCTTCCTCGACCAGAGAAGCAACCTATACCCGGCCGCTGACACTCTCCTCCGCCTAGCGGAGCTGGTCCTTACCCTCAATAACTTCACGTTTGACTCCTCACATTTCCTCCAAATACAAGGCGTAACTATGGGCACACGCATGGGCCCCAGCTACGCCTGCCTCTTTGTCGGCTACGTCGAACAGTCCTTGTTCAATGCGTACCAGGGTCCCATCCCCGACCTCTACCTCCGTTACATCGACAACTGCTTTGGGGCCACCTCCTGCACCCATACACAACTGACTGACTTCATCCACTTCACCACAAACTTCCATCTGGCACTCAAATACACCTGGACCATTGCCGACACTTCCCTACCATTCCTTGACCTCACTATCTCCATCGCAGGCGATAGACTTCTGACCGACATCCACTGTAAACCCACTGACTCCCATGGCTATCTGGACTACACTTCTTCCCACCCTGCTTCCTGTAAGGACTCCCATCCCCTACTCCCAATTCCTCCGTCTACGCCGCATCTGCTCCCAGGATGAGGCGTTCCACACCAGGGCATCTGAAATGTCCTCATTTGTCAGGAAACGGGGGTTCCCCTCGTCCACCATAGATGAGGCTCGCACCAGGGTCTCTTCCATACCCAGCAACACTACTCTCTCTCCCCATCCCCGCACTCGCAACAAGGGCAGAGTCCCCCTAGTCCTCACCTTTCACCCAACCAGCCGTCACATAAAAGTAATCTTCCGTCAGTTTCGCCACCTCCAACGTGACCCCACCACTCGCCACATCTTCCCATCTCCCCCCATGTCTGCCTTCCGCAAAGACCGCTCCCTCCGTAACTCCCTTGTCAATTCTTCCCTTCCCTCCCGTACCACCCCCTCCCCGGGCACTTTCGGTTCCCACCTTGACTCCGTTCAAGGACCCAAGCAGTCGTTCCAGGTGCGACAGAGGTTCACCTGTATCTCCTCCAACCTCATCTATTGGATCCGCTGCTCTAGATGTCAGCTGATCTACATCGGTGAGACTACGCTGAACACCTCCGCTCGGTCCGCAAGAACCTACCTGCTCAGCACTTCAACTCCCCCTCCCATTCCCCGTCCGACCTATCTGTCCTGGGTTTCCTCCATGGCCAGAGTGAGCAACACCGGAAATTGGAGGAACAGCACCTCATATTCCGCTTGGGGAGACTGCATCCTGTGGGCATGAACATTGAATTCTCCTAATTTTGTTAGCCCTTGCTGTCTCCTCCCTTCCCTCAGACCTCAGGCTCCTCCTCCTCCTTTTTCCTGCCTTCTCCCCGCCACCCCCCATCAGTCTAAATAATGGTTTTGGCCCGAAACGTTGACTATTTCCTTCGCTCCATAGATGCTGCTGCACCCGCTGAGTTTCTCCAGCATTTTTGTGTGCCTAAGATTTAATAGGAATCTGACCCGAAACGTCGCCTATTCCTTCTCTCCAAAGATGCTGCCTCACCCGCCGAGTTTCTCGAGCATTTTTGTCAGCGGGGTGAAGGCTGCGGACGCCAATAGGATCAACAAACTCATCAGGAAGGCTGGCTCCATCAGAATTGGATTCATGAGTGGTAGTCTTGGAGGGGAGAATGATCCTCAAACTGTGGAGCATCCTGGACAATACAGCTCACCCCCTCCAGGACACACTGGTCAACCTGAGGAGCACCTTCAGCAACAGACTGGTTCCTCCAAGATGCAGGACAGAACGCCACAGGAGATCCTTCTTCCTTGGGCTATCAAACTGTACAACCCCCCTTCTGTAGGGTAGACTGACTCTATGTTGGGGGAGGTCCAGAACCAGGGGTCACAGTTTAAGAATAGGGGATAGCCCATTTAGGACAGAAACGAGGAAAGATATTGTCATCCAGAGTTGTGAATCTGTGGGATTCTCTGCCACAGAAGGCAGTGGAGGCCAATTCACTGGATGTTTTTAAGAGTTAGATTTAGCTTAGGGGCTAAAGGAATCAAGTAATATAGGGGAAAAAGCCAGAATGGGATACTGATTTTAGATGAGCAGCGATGATCATATTAAAAGGCGGTGCCAGCTCAAAGGGCCGAATGACCTACTCCTGCATCGATTTTTCTATGACTCCCCTTCTCTCTCCCCCCAATCTTTGCACATCCCCAATCCTGGACTTTGCACTCGTCATTTTGATTTCATGCATCTTGTCGTGTTTTAGACAGTCGACCAATTTCCATCCTGGGATAAATAAAGTTTTATCGAATCAAGAGCTATTCAGTCCTAAAGTGAACGGAGCTAAGCAGGTTGAAAAGCAAGACCTTTCAGGATAGTGATCGGCAGATGGAATTAGTTCATTACTTTCACGTTTTCAGTAAATGACATTAAGTGCAAGAAAAAATCCAGTAAAGTCTGATGAAAGATAGGCTGAGGCAGACAGTAGGTCCGATGAGTGGACAGCACTACGCTGGTACGCGTGACATTAATCCATCACCCTACGTCACTCCCTCCCACTGGCCGTCAGCTGTAGAATAAATGGCCCCAACACCACTGGCCCAGACTGGGCCTCTACGTCAGCGGAGGAGAGGAGAATGTTCCAGAACACTCCCCTCTCTTCACGAGGCACGGGCAGACTATACATTCCTGACCCAATAACACCACCAGGATGTTCATGGCCAAAGGCTCGACTCCATCTCTGCAAGAACCCAACACTTGAAAGCTGCAAGATGGAATGAGAAACACACTGAATGCGCAGGCCATCTGCAAATCCACTCAATCAGTGGGACTGTTGTAAATTAGTTTACAGATACAGGACCTTCGGCTCATCGCGTCCTCACCGACCAGCACATCCTACACAGCAAGGTCATAAGGAATGGTAGAATTAGGCCATTTGGTCCATCACGTCATTGAATCATGGCTGATCTATCTCTCCCTCCTAACCCCAATCTCCTGCCTTCTCCCCATAACCTACACCCACACTATTCAAGAATCTATCTCTGCCTTAAAAACTATCCACTGACTTGGCCTCTATTGCCTCCTGTGGCAAATAATTCCACTAGGTCAAATTCACACTTTTACCAGGGCAATTAACCTACAAACCTGTACGTCTTTGGAGTGTGGAAACCAGAGCACCCGGAGAAGCCCACCTGGTCATGGGGAGAACGTACAAACTCCGTAGAGACAGCACCCGTAGTCCGGATGGAACCCGGGTCTCTGGTGCTGAGGCAGCAACTCTACCGCTGCACCATCCCAATGTATACAATTGTGTGTGCGCGCAATAAGACTTTACTGGATTCTACACGAGCAAGTCCCCAGTAACAGATTCACAGGGCAGTGAGCGGGCGATGTCCCATGGATATCGCCAGGCCCCACGACTCCTGTACACCACACACTGCAACACAGCTCAGTCTGAAAAGATCAAGCTTCACTTTATTGTCTGTACATATTTACAAGCATCCAGGTTGTGACACCATCCGCCCACAACCTCTCCCCATGGTCACGGGGGACGAGGACCGACGGTCGGACTGTGCCGGTAATGTGGGCAGGCACTGCGGAGAGGAGGCACAGACCGGCCGGCTTGTGGGGCCATCAGCACCGAGCCTCTCGCCAACAATGGGGGCAAGTCACCCCCTCCCCCCCCCAGGGAGGTTACAATCTCTCCCCCACCGTCTGGGTGAGATGTTCCCCTCCCCCAGAGTCTGGGTCAGATGGTTCCCAATCCCTGACCCTCCCCCCTCCTCCAGTGGCCAGTGGTCAGGGCTGGACACCTCCTCCTGCAGCAGCCAGTGGTCAGGGGCTGGACACCTCTCCTCCTCCACTGCTGTGTTTCTTCTTCTTCTTCTTGCTGCCGGGCGTGATGACGGTGGGCTCGGCTGCCGGCAGTTTCCGCCGCAGCTTCTTGCTTTTGCCGGGGGTCTCCTGCATGCCGTTGGACACGCTTTCCGTTGCATCCTCCTCCTCCTCTTCCAGTTTCTGCTTCTTCTGTTTATGCTTCTTCACCACCTCCCCGTCAGTGACCTGTAGAGAGGGGGGGGAGATCAAAATCAGATACACACTGGCTGGAGGTTTATTATTGTCATGCGTACGGAGATTCAGCTAAACCCCCCCACCCCGGGTTATTCAAAAGATGCTGCCGGTGGAAGAATGGACGAGCCCAGAGATGAAGTCGGGCCCTGGACCGGAGACTGCGGCGGCTGAACTCACGGCCCTCGGGTCGACGGCCACCATCTTGCCCGGGACCACGCCCGCCCACAGCCTCGCTTGGGTCCGCCGCCTGGTGGGGAGGCTGCTGCTCTAGATGCTGCCTCTACCCCCCCTCCCCCTCTAAGCAGTGGTGAGTATTGGGACCTATAGGTGAGTGGTGGAGTATTGCATTCGGGAACCAGCCCTCCCCTGCGATGCCGCGCCCCCCCCAATCTCTACCTCCCTCTCCCTCTTGCCGTTTCTGAGCAGTTGGGGGCTATGCACGAGTGGGGGATGGGGTAAAAGGAGTGAATGAATAATATTAATATAATATCAAGGGGGGGTAGTGCGTGTGTGTGTGTGTAGTGTGTGCGCGTGTGTAGGGGGTGGTTAGTGTGTGTAGGGGGTGGTTAATGTGTGCGTGTGTGTAGGGGGTAGTTAGTGTGTGCAGGGGGTGGTTAGTGTGCGTGTGTGTAGGGGGTGGTTAGTGTGTGCAGGGGGTGGTTAGTGTGTGTGTGTGTGTGTAGGGGTGGTTTGTGTGTGCAGGGGGGGGTGGTTAGTGTGTGCGTGTGTGTAGGGGTGGTTTGTGTGTGCAGGGGGTGGTTAGTGTGCGTGTGTGTAGGGGGTGGTTAGTGGGTGTAGGGGGTGGTTAGTGTGGGTGTGTGTGTGTAGGGGGTGGTTAGTGTGTGTAGGGGGTGGTTAGTGTGTGTGTGTGTGTGTGTAGGGGGTGGTTAGTGTGTGTAGGGGGTGGTTAGTGTGTGTGTGTGTGTGTAGGGGGTGGTTAGTGTGTGTAGGGGGTGGTTAGTGTGTGTGCGCGTGTGAGAGACGCTGCAGGCCACACACCCTCCTCCCCGCAACCACGCATTGAGAGGACGGGACCCAACGGGTCCCACTTGGTCTAGTTATACATAAACACAACCAAGACAAACTCAAGTACAATAGGTAGAGCAAAGGGAAATATACAGAGTGCAGAATATAGTTCTCAGCATTGTAGCGCATCAGTTCCACAGACAAAGTCCAATGTCACTTGCCCAAGGTCACTTGTCCAACCTGTCACTTGCCCAAGCAGTTGTCCCCACTTGCCTTAAAGCCACCTCCATCGTGCCAGTGCCAAAACACTCCACTGCGGCAAGCCTCAACGACTTCCGCCCAGTTGCACTTACTCCCATCATCACCAAGTGCTTCGAGAGGCTGGTCCTGGCACACCTCAAAAGCTGCCTACACCCCACACTGGATCCCTATCAGTTTGCCTACCGCAAGAACAGGAGTACGGAGGATGCCATCTCAACAGCACTTCACTCCGCCCTCTCCCACCTTGACAACAGAGACACTTATGTAAGAATGCTGTTCATCGATTACAGCTCAGCATTCAACACCATTATACCATCAAAACTGATCACCAAACTCGGTAACCTGGGCATCGACCCCTCCCTCTGCAACTGGATACTGGACTTTCTAACCAACAGACCCCAGTCTGTGAGGTTAGACAAGCACACCTCTTCAACCCTCACCCTGAACACCGGCGTTCCTCAGGGCTGTGTGCTGAGCCCCCTCCTCTACTCCCTCTTCACCTATGACTGCACACCTGTACATGGTACTAACACCATCATCAAGTATGCAGATGATACAACGGTGATTGGCCTCATCAGCAACAACGATGAGCTGGCCTACAGGGAGGAGGTCCAGCACTTAGCAGCATGGTGCGCTGACAACAACCTGGCCCTTAACTCCAAGAAGACCAAGGAGCTCATTGTAGACTTCAGGAAGTCCAGAGGCGGCACGCACACCCCCATCCACATTAACGGGACGGAGGTGGAACGTGTTTCTAGCTTCAGGTTCCTGGGAGTCAACATCTCCGATGACCTCTCTTGGACCCACAATACCTGTACTCTGATCAAGAAGGCTCATCAGCGTCTCTTCTTCCTGAGGAGACTGAAGAAGGTCCATCTGTCTCCTCAGATCCTGGTGAACTTCTACCGCTGCACCATCGAGAGCATCCTTACCAACTGCATCACAGTATGGTATGGCAACTGCTCTGTCTCCGACCGGAAGGCACTGCAGAGGGTGGTGAAAATTGCCCAACGCATCACCGGTTCCACGCTCCCCTCCATTGAGTCTGTCCAAAGCAAGCGCTGTCTGCGGAGGGCGCTCAGCATCGCCAAAGTTTACCCTCCTACCATCCGGGAGGCGCTACAGGTCTCTCCGTTGCCGAACCAGCAGGTCGAGGAACAGCTTCTTTCCGGCGGCTGTCACTCTACTAAACAACGTACCTCGGTGACTGCCAATCACCCCACCCCCCCCCGGACACTTATTATTTATTTTTTATTCAAATCGTTTGCTATGTCGCTCTTCAAGGGAGATGCTAAATGCATTTCGTTGTCTCTGTACTGTACACTGACAATGACAATTAAAATTGAATCTGAATCTGAATCTGATGTCCATAATGGGGGAGAGGGGAATCGGACATTACCCTAGCTTATGGAAGCTGCAACAGGATATTCTGCCCTCTGGTGTTTTTCTGGTGTACTTATGTAGTTACAAAGCTTTTCACTGAATCTCAGTACACGTGACTATAATAAACCAATACCCACACTGAACAGAGTCAGTCAGAGAGCAGGAACAGGCCCATCGGCCCAGCCTGTCCATGCCGACCAAGATGCCCCATCAACGCTAGACCATCTTGTCTGTGTTGAGCACAGTACCTGTCCTATCCATGTACTGGCCCAATGTAAATGCTGCTTAGTCCCTACCTAACTACCTCCTCTCTGGCAGCTCATTCTAGACAGCCATCACCCTCTGTGAAAAAGTCACCCCTCAGGTTCCTATTAAATCTCCCCCCCGACCTTAAACCTATGTCCACTGGTTCTTGATTCCCCTAGACTGAGTAAGAGACCCTCGCTCTCTCCCCCTCCCTCTCCTTTTTTTCACCAGCTGGTAGCGCTATAATTAAGCCCATAGCGCTGTTCGTTTAAATTCCCATGCTAAACTGACAGCGTGGATAAACAGGCAGGTCTAACCTTACAAAAATAATCCAGATCTTAAAATTTAAAATACTAATATATAATTTTTAGAGTTACAGTATGAGTTTTTATATCTTTGCATTTTTTAAGCAGCAAGATAAAACAGGAAGTCGGGCCAATTTAAAAAAAATCCGTATTTTACAGAGCAAATCCGTACATCCGTATTCTTATCGCATTTCCGTACAAAATACGGAAAATCCGTACTACTTGGCAGCTGTCTATATCATCTTGCGCTCGAAGTCCCAGCCTGCCCCAAGCTCTCCCATGCCATTCACTGCGACCCCCAGGTTAAGAACCACTGCACTATACTATCTCTATAAGATCACCCCTCATCCTCCCGCACTCCAAAGAATAGAGCCCCAGCCTGCCCCAACCTCTCCCTGTAGCTCACACCCTCCCTCTAGTCCTGGCAACATCCTCGTAAATCCTCTCTGTGCCCTTTCCAGCTTGACAACACATTTCCCAGAGCAGGGAGATAATTGAAGGGTCCTGATCCGAAGCACCGCCTTTCCTTTTCCTCCACTGATGCTGCCCGGCCCACAGTTCCTCCAGCAAATTGTGCTTTGCTGACGATTGCAGCGCTTGCCTTGCCCGTGCCCCGGACTCACCTGTTGGTCGGTTTTAATCCTCTTCTCCGCCGGCTCTCCCTCCTCAGCCTCGTCCCCCTCAGCTGCCAGAGCCTCCAGCGCCTGCTTCTCTCTCTTCTTCTTCCTCTTCTCTTTCTTCTCCAGTTTGCGTTTCAATTTTGCCGTCACCTCAGCTGCCTGGAGACAAAGCGCTGGTCAGAAGCCTGGCCTGGTGTGGTGCAGACCCACCCCCACCTGTGTAAACGGGGCAGGGGACCACTCCAGTCTTCACCCAAAATAGTGACATATCCCCCTCACCCATTGTACCCCCAATGTCTCAGGGAAACAAACCCACATCTTCCCCCCTTCCAATCCCGGTCAGAAAGCAGCTCTCCCTCCCCCCCGCCCCAATGCCAGGCGGATCTGATGGGATCAGACTCATTAAATCAGTTTTCCCCTCCAGAATATGATGTCAGGAGGTCGACTTCACATCATTTCCAACAGATCCAGGCACAGAAAGGCCCTGAGCCCAACCCCCCCCCCCCCATGCTGTTCAGGATGCCCCTAACCCCATCCACACATCCTAACATATCTTTTAAAAATAATACCTTTAGTACTCCCCCCCCCCCTCCGTCCCCTAAACCCCCTTCTCCCCACCCCCCTCCCTCTGTCTCTGCCCCTCTCTGTGTCTCTACTCTTAATAATATTAATATAATATCAAGGGGGGGGGGGGGGGGGGGTAAGTTAGCGTGTGTGTGTGGGGGGGTGGTTAGTGCATGTGACGCCACATGCTGCCCGCGCACCGCAACCGGGCGTTGGAGGAACAGACCCAACGGGTCTGCACTTGGTCTAGTATCTTTTAAAAATAAGAGTCTTTAGTATCATCTCCCGTGAAAGTGGGAACAGTAAAAACCAGGTGAAGGTGTGGCAGAGGAGGTGACCTGTATAAGATGGACTGGTTGCACCTGAGCTGGAGGTGGGACCAGTAACCTGCCATCGTGCTACACTGGCAGGTTTACACTGGAGAGGGTCGCAAGCACAACGCAGGCAGAGGGAAGTGTGGGAGCAAATACTCCAGTCACAAAGCAAGGTTAGGCAGGTGGGGTGGGGTGGGGTGGGGAGAGAAAGACAGAGCGAGAGGTCTACTCCGCCCTTCAATCATGGCTGATCTATCTCTCCCCCTTAACCCCATTCTCCTGTCTCCTCCCCGTAACCCCTGCACTAACGAGGCACGACAGGCAGGTGAGAGGTGAGTTGCCTATTTGGTTTCTAAGGACATTAGTGTTGAAAGAGGCCATGCTTGAAGCTTCACCCAGTGAGCAGGCTACACAGGTAGAACGGAGAAACAGGAAAGGATGATCATTTGACGGGACTATATTCCAGGCCGCCCGGCATTCAGCAGAAGGGGTAGGTGTGTAGGGGGATCGGCAGGTAGCTGTGTGGTGGGACACAGTTTAATGCACGCACGGTTGGGCCCAGGCAGCAAGACAGGGACTCCCCCCCCCCCCCCCCCCCCCCCCCCCCCCACCTCACTGGCTGGCGGCCTCCTTCATGACATCGACGTTTTTGCGGGGAGCCTCCCCGGTCTCGTAGAAGGCCAGTCGTTCCTCCACCTGGTCTCGCAGCTTCAGCCCAAACACACTGGTGAGGACGTCTGTGGACAGACACACAGGCCGGCTCAGTGGGTGGCCCTGTGACCCCCAGTCGCCCACCCCCCCCCCCAACCCCTTGAGGGGGCAGGGCACCAGGTCTGACGCAGGTGAGGAGGATGTCAGTGGATAGTCCGGGTCGGGGAGTCGCCCCATCACCCCCCCACCCCCGGACCCTCCATGGTATGGCGAGTCCCCTCAGACACACCCCGAGTGATGGAACCGCACGCTAACCCCCCCTCCCCCGGGCAGGTGGTGCTCAGATCCAGGTTGTCAACATTCACGCGAGTGAGATGCTGTTGACGAAAAATGCAACATCACAGCAGCGCCGCCCGTCCTTCCCCCCTCCCCCCCCATATCTCCTGCCCCTACCCCCCCCCCCCCCCCCAACCAGCCCCAGCATCCCGTCACCCCCCCACCGTAGCCCCGACCAGTCCCCACCCCCCATTACCCCCCCCCCCCCCCCCCCCATGCCTGCAGCCCCAGCATCCAGTCACCAAACCCCCCCCTCCCCCCGTGCCTGCGGCCCCCCCAGACTGACCGGAGAAGCAGTCGATGCGGGAGGCGATGGTGCATTTGTTGGCCAAGTAGCGAGAGATGCGGCCCTTGTTTTTGGTTGCCGCTCTGCCGATGAAGGTGGAGTGGAAGATCAGGCCGTATTTGGGGGTGTTGCTCTTGGTCTTCAGCGCCCTGGACAAGGGGGGGCGGGGGGGAGAGCAGAGGTTAGAGCGCTGCGTTCACCCCCTACGCTAGGCTCAGCTGCAGGGGGGAGTCACGCTACAGTGATACAGGACAGCAGTCAGGAAGCATTTAGAGTATTGAGCAGTTCTGGCCACCCTGTTGTAGGAAAGATGTGGTCAAGCTGGAAAGGCTACAGAGAAGATCTACTAGGATATTGCCAGGACTAGAGACTCTGAGCTACAGGGAGAGATTGAGTAGGCTGGGTCTCTATTCCGTGGAGCGCAGGAGGATGAGAGGTGATCTTATAAAGCTGTACAATCATGAGGGGAATAGATCGGGTAGGTGCAGACCCTTCTATCAATAACCTAAGGACCTAGGTTTAAGGTGAGGGGGAAGATTTACTCGAATCCAAGGAGCAACTTTTTCACCCTGGTGGGTGTGTGGAACGAGCAGCTAGAGGTAGTTGAGGCAGGTACTGTAACATTTAAATACACCCCCACAGGTAGGAAAGGTGTAGAGGGGTAAGGGCCAAAGACTGGCAGGAGGACCAGTGTAGATGGAGTATCTAGATTGGCATGGAGGAGCTGGGCCTGTTTCTGTGTTGTGTGGCTGAACACCTCCTTCCACCAAGAGCTATTAGCCACAGAAAGACCAGCCTTGGCACACACAGCGAGTAGAGCTGGTGCCACGGCACCAGAGTGGGGGGAGCAGAGTATGTCTTGAAACATACAAGATTGTTAAGGGTTTGGACATGCTAGAGGCAGGAAACATGTTCCCGATGTTGGGGGAGTCCAGAACCAGGGGCCAGTTTAAGAATAAGGAGCAAGCCATTTAGAACGGAGACGAGGAAACGCTTTTTCTCACAGAGAGTGGCGAGTCTGTGGAATTATGCCGGTGGAGGCAGATTCTTTGGATATTTTCAAGAGAGAGCTAGATAGGGCTCTTAAAAATAGCGGAGTTAGGAGATATGGGGAGAAGGCAGGAACGGGGCACTGATTGGGGATGATCAGCCATGATCAGATTGAATGGCGGTGCTGGCTCTAAGGGCCGAATGGCCTACTCCTGCACCTATTGTCGATTGTATCTGGCCGGTAAACTCTTGACCAACTCAGTGGGTGGTGGGAAACGGGAAATCAATGAGAGGTGGTACAGCACGGAACCAAGCCCTTCTCCCAGGCCAACCAAGATGCCTCGTATTCCTGTAAACATTTCCTATCCACATACCTGTCCAAATATATCTTGTGAATGTTGTGTGTGATGGCAGTGTTGGAGACCACAGTGGGTGCAGAGATCTCCAGTGCAATAGAGACCTCTACAGTGGGGGGGGGGGGGGGGGGGGGGGGGGGGGGGGGGGGGGGGGGATGTGGTCCTGCAGTGCCACCGAAAGCCTCATGTGGGAGTGGATGTCCAGCCCCACCCTGAAACACGGCGCGAGGGAGGGAGAGGGCTGTTCAGCGGCTGGCGCAGGCTCTCACACACACTGCACACAGTGCGTCAGTCAGCCCCATGCCAGGCTCCTGGCATCATCACAGCCCCCCAGCAGCTGTACCTGAACAAGGCCTTCTCTGCGCCCAGGATCTGCACTGTGGAGGCCGGGTACTTGGCCAGGTTGGTCAGGCTGCCCGCGTGGGAGATCAGCCGGGCTCCCACCTGCAGAAAGACAACAATGTCAATGTCAGCTCCCCATGTCCACCAACTACCACCCCCCCACCCCGGTGACCAGGTACACAGTACAACACGCCATTCAGCCCGCGTGGGAGAACAGCGGGACTCCCACCTGCAGATAGACAACACAGCCCCCCCAACATCCATTACCACCATCCCCCCCACCCCTCCCTGGTGACCAGGTATGCAGGGCAACAGGCCATTCGGCCCGCATTGACTGTGCAGAACATGATGAACCCTTCCACCCAGTCCCTGTGCTGAATATAGAAACATAGAAATTAGGTGCAGGAGTAGGCCATTCGGCCCTTCGAGCCTGCACCGCCATTCAATATGATCATGGCTGATCATCCAACTCAGTATCCCGTACCTGCCTTCTCTCCATACCCCCTGATCCCCTTAGCCACAAGGGCCACATCTAACTCCCTCTTAAATATAGCCAATGAACTGGCCTCAACTACCCTCTGTGGCAGAGAGTTCCAGAGATTCACCACTCTGTGTGAAAAAAGTTCTTCTCATCTCGGTTTTAAAGGATTTCCCCCTTATCCTTAAGCTGTGACCCCTTGTCCTGGACTTCCCTAACATCGGGAACAATCTTCCTGCATCTAGCCTGTCCAACCCCTTAAGAATTTTGGGGTTGGACAGGCTAGATGCAGGAATATGACGCAGGTTAAGCTGATCTGTGCCTGCGAGTGATCCAAACCCGCTGTTCCCCAGGTATCAGCATGTCCACCCAGAAGCCTCACACACCACTGCTGGCTGCTGGGACAATGAGCAGTTCACAGATGAATGAGCTCCACCAGCTCAGCAACCAATCCCGCATGCGTACAAGCTGTGTTGCCCGCTGCCCACACAGTGAATCACAGCCCCGACAGGAATATGTGATGGGCCCGCCCAGAGTGCCCGGCCTTCACGCTGAGTTCCTCCAGCATTGTGTGTATCTGCGGTGCTCGTCTACACTGATGGGAGTATCTCAGCACCATGTCTCTCCCCACCCTGCCCCGCTGGGGGTCTGAGCTCCACGTAGACCACCAAACGGCATGGCAACACTCACCACTTCCCCGATGAGCGTGGCCAGGTTTGGAGCCACCTGGTTCATCTTGGAGCGCAGGTAGTCCTGCAGGGTCTTGCGGTAATCAGCCAGGGACACCACTCTGTTGGAGAAGCTCTCGATGTTGATCAGGTCGATGGGAGAGATGTCCATCCCTGGCATAACGAGAAGGTGTTAGTCACAGCGACGCGGGCACCAGACGCCACAGCGACACGGGCACATGCAACCTATATGCATAACACAGCAAAGAGTAGCCGGAAGCCAGAGGATTGGGAAACTTTCATAGGACAACAGAAGGAAACAAAACGGCAATACGGGCTGAAAAGATGAAGTACGAAGGGAAGCTGGCCAGGAATATAAAGAAGGACAGTGAAAGCTTCTTTAGACATGTTAAGGGAAAAAGAGTAGCAAAGTCAAATATGGGCCACTTGAAGGCAGACACGGGTGAAATTATTATGGGCAACAAGGAAATGGCAGGAAAAAAAAAAGAATAAAGGGGAGGTCATTTAAGACTGAGGTGAGAAAAAACTTTTTCACCCAGAGAGTTGTGAATTTATGGAATTCCCTGCCACAGAGGGCAGTGGAGGCCAAGTCACTGGATGGATTTAAGAGAGAGTTAGATAGAGCTCTAGGGGCTAGTGGAGTCAAGGGATATGGGGAGAAGGCAGGCACGGGTTATTGATAGGGGACGATTACAATGAATGGCGGTGCTGGCTCGAAGGGCCAAATGGCCTCCTCCCGCACCTATGTTTCTATGGGACCCGGACAACTCAATTCCACGCCACAGCTATGGGAATGTAATCCTAGGTCAGCACAGCAGGTACAGCTGCTGCCTGACAGCGCCAGAGATCTGTCCCATTCTCAGGACAGTACGGCGTAGACCAGAGTTCAATTAGCGTCAGTAATTGTCCCTAATCCCAGCAGAAGCGGTGGGCTGAAGTGCCCGTCCCGTGCTGTATCTCCATAGAAAATAGGTGCAGGAGGAGGCCATTTGGCCCTTAAAGCCAGCACCGCCATTCATTGCGATGGCTGATCTAAATCTGATCATGGCTGCTCTAAACTAAAATCAGGTGCCATCCATGTGGAGTTTGCACGTAACAATGTGCACGGGTGATCGCTAGTCGGCATGGACACGGTGGGCCGAGGGGCCTATTTCCATGCTGTATTTCTACACTAAACTGTTCAAAACGAGGAACAGTATTGAACGATACCTGGGGCTGTGGCCCCGGGTCCACCTGCAGCTCGTAGCCCGACAGGATTAACCACCAAAGGACCTGTTCCCTGCCACAGCAGCCCACAGCACAGTGCATGTGTAGCCAACACTATCTTAAGAGATAGAGCAGAAACAGGCCCGCCCGCTGACCAGCAATCCCCCTACTACACACTATGGACAATTTACGACAAAGCCAAATAGCGTACAAACTTAGTACGTAGAAAAATAGGTGTAGGCCATTCGGCCCTTCGAGCCAGCACCGCCATTCAATATGATCATGGCTGATCATCTAAAATCAGTACCACGTTCTGGCTTTTTCCTCATATCCCTTGATTACACAATTCCTAAGAGCTAAATGTAACTCTCTCTCTCTCACTAGAAAACATCTAGTGAATCGGCCTCCACTCCCTTCTGTGGCAGAGAATTCCAGATTCACAACTCTCTGGCTGGGAGTATTGGAGTCTTTGGAGTGTGAAGGAAACCGGAGCTCCCGGAGAAAACCCACAAGGTCACTGTACAAACTCCGTACGGACAGCACCCGTAGTCAGGATTAAACCCGGGTCTCTGGCGCTGTGAGGAAACAGCTCTACCACTGGGCCACCGTGCGCCCACCTCAGACAGCACCCCCCCCCCCCCCCCCACCCACACACACACAGAATTCACCCATGGAGCTGCGGGATGCGTCGAGGATGGCCTGGGCCTTGGCACTGTCCATCACAACCTCCTCCAGCATTGGCAGACTCTCCTCAGACAGCTCCTTACGGTTACCGATCAGCTTGGCCAGCCGGCAGTAGGTGTAGTTCTCAGCAACGATCTTGATCAGCTCGGGGAAGTGGTACCCGTACCACTCTCTGTGGGGAGACGGGACCGCAGTTAACAGAGGGGGGGCAGGCATCGCCGCTCCCCAAACCCCCACAAAAACATGTCTCCCTGACAACAGTCCAGTCCAGGCCACAGCAAGGGCAGGGCTGGGGTGTAACAGGGACTTGCTCTGTCTCCCCATCACTATACAGATGCTGCTGAGTGAGCACATTCTGTGGCAAGTGGGGGAGAGCACCAGACCATCCCTCCCCCCCCTTCTTCTTGATCCATTCCTTCTCTCCAGGAACCACCATCTGCAGTTCTTCCTACACACTCAGTTACCCCAGCACTTCATCTCTTCCTGGGGTGGAGAGAAGCTGTAGATTCCAAGTCCATGTCCACCCATCACCCAATGAGGGTTTACCGGAGAGGGGAATGGCCAAACAGTTACCTGACTCTCATGGAGAAGGTGTTGATGTCCTTGTCCAGCTGGTCCAACAAGCTGATGGACTGGATGATCATGTTGTCCACACGGTTGATGTTGAACTTGACCTTGGCCCGGGAGTAGCTGTGGCCCAGCCCCAGCTGGGCTTTGGCAGCAGAGAGGGCCGTCAGCCCCTGGATCAGCGAGTGGAAGTGGAGGCGCACACCTAGAGACGACCAGTCACGGCAGCCGGTGAAGTAGGACACACACACACACAACCCTCAACACACCCACCGACACAGCTCCACCGCTGGAGATCGAGCAGCTGAGACAGAGCAGCTTGTCCAGCTCCTGAGGACAAGGGAACGGGGTGCTGGGACACTGGGGGGGGGGTGGTCTGAAGATAAGGGCGGCAAAGGGGGATGTTGGCACACTGGCCTAGTCAGGGAATTGAATATCGGAGGTACACAAAAAAGCTGGAGAAACTCAGCGGGTGCAGCAGCATCTATGGAGCGAGGGAAATAGGCAAAGTTTCGGGCCGAAACCCTTCTTCAGAATTGAATATCGGAGCTGGGATGCCAGGAATAGCTAATGTTTAATGAGTTTAAAGCACAAGTATGAGGTGGTGCATTTTAGGAAGTCTAACGTGGGCACAACCTACACAGTGAATGGTGAGGCTCTAAGGAGTGCTGTAGACCAGAGGGATCTAGGAGTGCAGGTGCACAGTTCCTTAAAGGTGGAGTTGCAGGTAGACAGGATGGTCAAATAGGCTTTTTCAGTCAAGAGTATTGTAGACGTTGGGACATAGGGAGGCAAAGGCACCTTTGTGTATATTGCCCTTCATTTGGCAGGGTATTGGGGAGACATTTACAAGAAACCTGTCCAGGTACATTGATAGAAAAGGTTTAGAGAGATATGGGCCAAATTCAGGTGAACGATTCTTGCTTTGTCGGGCATCTTGTTCAGCACGGACATGTTGGGCTGAAGGGCCTGTTCCCCGCTGTATCCGTGTGTCTTTAACACTGGGGCAGCACTAACACTAGCCTAGAGACACACACCCCACACATCAACTAAAGCAGGCACCATAGAAGAATAGTCTGGCTCAACTCCAGTGGAAAGCAGACAGACTGATCCACACCACAGCCTGACTTGGCAGTATAACAGCCTGCAGTGAAGGAGATTAGTAGAAACTAGACCAAGTGCAGACCCGTTGGGTCTGCTCCCCCAATGGTGTGATCCCCCAACCCAATATTCCACCATGCACCCGTCTCCTCCAATGGAACTGAAGCCATTCTCAAAAGTAAGATTCCAGCACTGCCCTGCCTCCCTCAGCAGTGGATTTAAAAAAAAATCCAATGGCACCTCCTCTGCCTGCTGCAGCAGTGAAAAGTTCAGTGTTCCTGTCTTGCAACTTTGTTTTGAAGTGTGTTGGAAGCTGACATGTAAATGGAGAAGCCAGTTTATTTTTGAAATACTTGGGGGTGGGGGAGGAGAAGGGTTTGATTAAAAACGTGTACTTCAACACGACGAAATGTAATGAGCAGATACTTAGAAAGAAAAGCGAAATCTCTAACACTAATGGAGAAAGATCTCGGAGATTGAGCGTCTGGATTGGGCATGGCAATGAATCAAAGGAAGAAATGCAGCCGGCAGCCGTACATGCAAATGGATCCATTCCGATTGGACATCTGCGAGCATCGGCCATTCCGATTGGACATCTGCGAGTATCGGGCACGAATCAAAAGGCAGAAAGGGATCCGGACGGCAGCCGGACGGATAGCCCCAGAATTTTATAGATATATACTAGACCAAGTGCAGACCCGTTGGGTCTGCTCCCCCAACCCAATATTCCACCATGCACCCGTCTCCAAAAGTAAGATTCCAGCACTGCCCTGCCTCCCTCAGCAGTGGATTTTAAAAAACAATCCAATGGCATCTGCCCTGCCTGCTGCAGCAGCAGTGAAAAGTTCAGAATGTTCCTGTCTGGCAACTTTGTTTCGAAGTGTGTTGGAAGCTGACATGTAAATGGAGAAGCCAGTTAATTTTGAAATACTTGGGGGGGGGGGGGGGGGGGGGGGGGAGAAGGATTTGATTAAAAACGTGCACTTCAACACGACGAAATGTAATGAGGAGCGGATACTTAGAAAGAAAAGCGGAATCTCTACCGAAATGGAAAATATCTCGGAGATTGAGTGTCTGGATTGGGCGTGGCAATGAATCAAAGGAAGAAATGCAGCCGGCAGCCGTACATGCAAATGGATCCATTCCGATTGGACATCTGCGAGCATCGGCCATTCCGATTGGACATCTGCGAGTATCGGGCACGAATCGAAAGGCAGGAAGGGCGCCGGTCGGCAGTCGGTCGGATGGCCCCAGAGTGTTATAGATATATAGATATATATAGAAGATATATAGATAGATAGATAGATATAGATAGATAGATAGAGAGATAGATGGTGAACATTGCCTCGCCCACCATGAAGAGATCTACAAGGAGGCACTGCCTTGCAAAGGCGTTGATATAATATCAAAGGTACACAAAAAGCTGGAGAAACTCAGCAGGTGAGGCAGCATCTATGGAGCAAAGGAATGGGTGACCCGAGGTCACGACCCAAAACTTCACTATTCCTTCGCTCCATAGATGCTGCCTCACCCGCTGAGTCTCTCCAGCTTTTTGTCCACTTGCGATTTTTCCAGCATCTGCAGTTCTTTCTTAAACTCTTAAGATATAATATCAATACTCCCATTGCAAAGGTGGTTCAGGAACCTGAGAACCGTCACCTCCAGGCTCAAGAACAGCTTCATCCCAGCACCCAGCAGGCTTGTTGAACCATCCTAGCTCAGTAACACTCGAGGTTTAGGTTACATCAGAAACATCAGGCTCCACAAGTGCAAGGTCTGGTTTACCTCCAATAATGGATAATTTTTTGCATTGTTGCACCTGTGTCGTTGCATGAATCGACCTGCAAAGCTGCAGTGAGCTTAATAGTTATGTTCATAAGTGATGGGAGCAGAATTGTGTTGAACTTGACCTTGGCCCGGGAGTAGCTGTGGCCCAGCCCCAGCTGGGCTTTGGCAGCAGAGAGGGTCGTTTGTAGGCCATAACCACTGACACCCGTACTAATCAAGAATCTATCTATGTCTGCCTTAAAAATACTCATTGGATTGGCCTCCAGTCATCTGCAGCAAAGAATTCCACAGATTCACTGCCCTCTGACTAAAGAAATCCCCCCATCCCCTTTCTAAAAGAATGTCCTTTAATTCTGAGGCTATGACCTCTAGTCCTAGACTCCCCCACTAGTGGAAACATCCTCTCCACATCCACGCCTTTCACTATTCTGTAAGTTTCAATGAGGTCTCCCCTCATTCTACTAAACTCCAGTGAGTACAGGCCCAGTGCCAACAAACGCTCGACTCAGGCCTGCAGTTGTGGTGTTGCCGCCCAGTGACTCTCACCTCGAAGGATCTCGGCCACCACGCCGCCCGCCTGGCACAGGATACCCAGATCCTCGTGGATCGCCGCTGCCAGCTTCGGGTCGGCCACGCCAAGCACCACCTTCCTCTTCTTGCCCGCAGGCGGCATGTTGGTCTCCAGCAGCAGCCTCAAGTCCTCGTGGAGAATACCTAGGATGGGGCAGCAAGGGGCCGTGGTAAAGGGTCACAGTCAGGGACAGGAACGAGCTCAAGCTCTAGTATCAGAATTAGGCCATTCGGCCCATCAAGTCAACTCCGCCATTCAATCACGGCTGATCTATCTCTCCCTCCTAACCCCATAACCCCAGACACCCACACTAATCATGAATGTGTGCCTCAGTGCTCAGTACCACTTGTTCACTTCACAGGAGCTCAGTGGATTGACAGATTTATAGATAGGTCATCATTGCACTGAGGAGAGCCCACAGCCCCCAGTTACCCCACCCCAGACACAATGATTGTGATCTGCCCAACACACAACTGTCCCCTACACCCCTCCTGCCCACACTGGTCGCTGGAACCGCCACCTGCAGCTCCATGCCCAACCCTCCCACGATAATGCGAGGTGCCACCATTGTGAAGTAGAACCAGGGCAACTACAGTGAACACAGGGCCATGGGAGTGTTGTAGAGCAGAGGGATCTAGGGGTGAACACAGGGCCATGGGAGTGTTGTAGAGCAGAGGGATCTAGGGGTGAACACAGGGCCATGGGAGTGTTGTAGAGAAGAGGGATCTAGGTGCACAGGTACTCAGTTCCTTGAAAGTGGCATCACAGGTGAATGCGTTGCGTTGATCAAGAATGTTTTCATCAGGCAGGGTGTTGAGTACAGAAGTCGGGATGTTGTACAAGACGTTGGTGAGGTTGCATTTTGGAGCATTGTGTTGAGATCTGGTCACCCTCTATAAGGAGGATGTTGATAAGCTTGAAATATAGAGAAGATTTACGATGAAGTGGCCAGGACTTGAGGACCCGAGCTGCAGTGAGAGGTTTGAGCACGTTAGTTCAATCATATCTCACCACTCCCCACACAATTCTTTGGGATGTGGGAGGAAAACGGGACATATGGAGGAATCCCACACAGTAACAAGCAGAACATGCAAACTACACACAGACAGCAACCAAGGCCATGATTGAACCGGGGTCTCTGGGGCTGAGGCAGCAGCTCTACCGCTGCGTCACTCTGTACTACCAGCCAGCACCACATTCTGGGAAAACTTTAAAAGCTCATCGAACTCATATACTCCAAGCTCACCGCCGCCCCGCCCCCAGTAGGCTGGTAGTGCTTAGTACAAAGCTGCAAAACCTCATGTTCAGAATCAACCCATCTCCTGTTAGACCCAAACAGCAAACACTCACCTTCAGATACAGCATTGATGTTCTCCAGGGCACCCTGCGCAGATTTGAAGGGATAAAAGGCCACCAGTTTAACAATGTTGTTGAACTTGCCAATGGTCAGAACAGACTCCTCCACCTGGAACAAGGAGAAACAATGGACGTGGTGAGAAAGGGAGGTTGGTTCATGTGATGGTCTGGGCAGGGTCCACAATTCCCTGCAATTCCTGATGTCTTGGATGGAGCAGTTCCCAAACCAAGAATGTGATGCATCCTGATAAAACGCTTTCCATAACCAAACCAAACCCAACCTTTCACAACCAGATGCTGGAGTTACATCAGTAGTGGGGAAGATGCTGGAGTTACATCAGTAGTGGAGAAGATGCTGGAGTTACATCAGTAGTGGGGAAGATGCTGGAGTTACATCAGTAGTGGGGAAGATGCTGGAGTTACATCAGTAATGGGGAAGATGCTGGAGTTACATCAGTAGTGGGGAAGATGCTGGAGTTACATCAGTAGTGGGAAGATAGAAACATAGAAATTAGGTGCAGGAGTAGGCCATTCGGCCCTTCGAGCCTGCACCGCCATTCAATATGATCATGGCTGATATTCCAACTCAGTATCCCGTACCTGCCTTCTCTCCATACCCCCTAATCCCCTTAGCCACAAGGGCCACATCTAACTCCCTCTTAAATATAGCCAATGAACTGGCCTCAACTACCCTCTGTGGCAGAGAGTTCCAGAGATTCACCACTCTCTGTGTGAAAAAAGTTCTTCTCATCTCGGTTTTAAAGGATTTCCCCCTTATCCTTAAGCTGTGACCCCTTGTCCTGGACTTCCCTAACATCGGGAACAATCTTCCTGCATCTAGCCTGTCCAACCCCTTAAGAATTTTGTGAGTTTCTATAAGATCCCCTCTCAATCTCCTACATTCTAGAGAGTATAAACCAAGTCTATCCAGTCTTTCTTCATAAGACAGTCCTGACATCCCAGGAATCAGTCTGGTGAACCGTCTCTGCACTCCCTCTATGGCAATAATGTCCTTCCTCATATTTGGAGACCAAAACTGTACGCAATACTCCAAGTGTGGTCTCACCAAGACCCTGTACAACTGCAGTAGAACCTCCCTGCTCCTATACTCAAATCCTTTTGCAATGAAAGCTAACATACCATTCGCTTTCTTTACTGCCTGCTGCACCTGCATGCCTACCTTCAATGACTGGTGTACCATGATACCCAGGTCTCGCTGCATCTCCCCCTTTCCCAATCGGCCACCATTTAGATAATAGTCTGCTTTCCCGTTTTTGCCACCAAAATGGATAACCTCACATTTATCCACATTGCTTGAGTTACATCAGCAGCGCTGCCAGGTTTTGTCAGAGCATTTTAGTTCTAGTACCTGAAAATCAGTATTTTGCTGAGGAGATCAGTATTTTTACGCAGTTCCATTTTGCTGAATTAAAAAAAAATGTATGTGCAGTCATACCATGCAAGAATACAAGAATGCATAACTTTGCTACCAATTGACACGTCTTCCATGCACGCACCTTACTTGACAGTGCATCATTGCCATCTCTTTGTCTACTGCTGTTTGAACGGCTGCTTCCTGCTTTTAGCACCAGATGATGATGTAGAAGCCATTTTGGAAGCCTCCCTCTCTCTCCCTTTCCCTCCCTCTTATTCCTCTCTGAACAGTCTGTGACCCATTGCGCTATGTGTAAAGCTCCAGCTCGTAGCGCTATAATTAGAAACACGTTTAAATCTCCACGCGCTAAACTGACAGCGCTGTTTAAACCTGTAGCAGGACAGGCCGATCAGAGCTTACAAAAATAATCATTCAGTTCATGAAATTTAGAATACTAATAGATTTAATCTGCTATAATTTTGAGTTACAGTATGACTTTTTATATCCTTGCATTTTTTAAGCAGCAAGATGAAACAGGAATTCGAGCCGATTTTTAAAAAGTCCATACTTTACAAAGCAGATCCATACATCCGTATTCTTATCGCATTTCCGTACAAAATGTGGAAAATCCGTACTACCTGGCAGCTCTACATCAGTAGTGGGGAAGATTCTTGAGTTACATCGTGAGTTGCTGGAGTTACATCGGTCCAGACACAAAATGTCACCTATCCATATTGTCCAGAGATGCTGCCTAACCCAATGAGATACTGGAGTCTCTGTGTCAGTATTTTGACTGTTCCTCTGTGAAAAAGTTGAGTTGTGAATCTGTGGAATTCTCTGCCACAGAAGGCAGTGGAGGCCAATTCACTGGATGTTTTCAGGGGTTAGATTTAGCTCTTATGGACACAGGGAAAAAGCAGGAACGGGGGACTGATTTTAGATGATCATACCATATTGAATGGTGGTGCTGGCTCGAAGGGACAAATGGCCTACTCCTGCACCTATTTTTCCATGTTCTCTGGTTTTCTGGGCAAGAGATTGCACCTACTGAATCTATTCCTCTCATTATTTTGTACACCTCTGAAAGATCACCCTTGCCCAACCTCTGCCTATAGTTCAGGTCATGGCTTTAAGTGCTAGAGTAACTCAGTAGATCAGGCAGCATCTGTGGAAGGGACAGATAGGCGTGATATTGTGGTCACTCTTCCCTAGTTTTCCCACCCTTTCTTGATGCAGGTTCCCAATCTTGCCAATCTGGAAATCTCTCCACCATTAATTAGTACGGGTGTCAGAGGTTATGGGGAGAAGGCAGGGGAATGGGGCTGAGAAGTAAAGATAGATCAGCTATGATTGAATGGCGGAGAAGACTCGATGGTCTGAATGGCCTAATTCTGGTCCTGGATCGTATAGATGTTTACACTGCAGGAAATCACCCGCCACACCGTCAGTGTAAGCGTGATTCGCTAGCCGACGTAGATCAAAGCTCCCGGGATTAAACCCAGTTGCGGACTCGTATACTTCCTTCAGTAACATGTCTTCCATCAGCACCAGGCCAAAAAGTCCCCGACGACAACACCCCACGTAAACTCATTCTGCCCGCCTGGTTTGTCAAGCCCAGGCCCTTTAGCCACAATCCTCGCCCTTCATTAACTTTATCCCACCTTTGCATTTGTCCTTCCTGATGAATAACCTGGAAATTGCACCAATCCAGTCACCCAAAACCACAGTCGAACACAGAACAGTAAAGGAACGGTTCCACAGATAAAAGATTGGCTGTCTAGCTTATCTATGCCACCATTTTATAAACAAATATGATTTTACAACAGGGAACAGGAACAGGCCATTCAGCCCATAATGTCTGTGCTGAGCATGATGCTCTGCCTCTGCCTGCGATTCATATCCCTTCATTTCCTGCATATCAGACTATTAAATGCCACCATCTTAACTCCCACAAATCACGTGTTGATGGCAAAGAGATCAAAGTCAATCACGGCCACAGTTATCATTTCACCCACCTTCTTCTTCTTCTTGCGTATGGCGTGCACAGTCTAAAGTTGTAGGACAACTTGTTCTAGTTGATCTTATTTGATTGCATTCGTCGAAACAGGACGGACCACATGAAGGTTGCAATCTCCCACCTTAGTGGACAGGTATTTACATAGTACTGTTAATTTAGGCATAGTTCTGCACTTGTCTATTTGCAGCCCACCTTGGGCTACTGCACTTTATCCCTTTCGGCCCCCACCTTGGGCTACTGCACTTTATCTCTGCCAGACTGGTTTAAACCAATGCAGCAGCAGCCTTCACTGCAGATACTGGGCTGAGCCAAATACACTGGAATATTTGTCATTTGTATTGATTTATTGTTGCCAAATGCACTGGAAAAAAAATTGTTTTGAGTGCTATCCTGGAAAATCACGTCATAATTTGGACTTGTGCTGTGCAACAAGAAGTAATTACTATCCTGCAGACCACTGGTTTACTCAAATGCCCAGTTTTAAGCACAACAGTCACACAAGTGAAAGGACAGTTACATTTTCAAAAATCTATATACTGGGTATATCATTGTCTGGGCAAAGACCCCACAACCGTAAGACCCTGTAACCTCCTGATGGAATAAGCATAGAAACTGGGAGAATGTTAAAAACACATAACTACACTAGTCATAGAGTGATACAGCATGGAAACAGGCCCTTCAGCCCACACCAGCCAACAATGTCCCAGCTACAGTAGTCATAGTGATACAGCATGGAAACAGGCCCTTCAGCCCAACTTGCCCCTACACCGGCCAACATGCCCCAGCTAGACTAATCCCACCTGCCTGCGCTTGGTCCATATCCCTCCAAACCTGTCTTATCTATGTACCTGTCTGTTTCTTAAACATTGGGATAGTCCCAGCCTCTACTACCTCCTCTGGCAGCTTGTTCCATACACCCACCATGCTTTGTGTGGATAAAGTTACCCCTCAGATTCCTATTAAATGTTTTCCCCTTCGCCTTACACCCACGATTCCCCCACTCTGGGTACACTTTGGAAGACACTGCAGATGCTGGAATCTGAATTAGGCCATTCGGCCCATCAAGTGTACTCTATCTCTCCTAACCCCATTCTCCTGCCTTCTCTACATAACCTCGCACGAATAAAGAATGTGTGCCTCAGTGCTCAGCACCGCTTGTTCACTTCACAGGAGATCAGTGGATTGACAGATTTATAGATGCATCATCATTGCACTGAGGAACACCTATAGCCCCAAGCACCTCCCACATCTGTGATAACTGTGTCTCTTAAATGTTCGGATAGTCTCAGCCTCAACTACCTCCTCTGGCAGCTTGTTTCATACACACCACCCTGTGTGAAAAAGCTATCCTTCAGATTCCTATTAAATCTTTTCCCCTTCACCTTAAACCTCTACGCCTCTAAGATCACCCCTCATCCTCCTGTGCTCAAAGGAATAGAGACCCAGCCTACCCCAATATAGCTCAGACCATCTAGCCCAGGCAACATCCTTGCAAATCTTCTCTGTACCCATTCCAGCTTGACAATATATTTTCTACAACATGGTGCTTGGAACTGAATACAATACTCTAAATGCGGCGTCACCAACGCCTTGTACTTCCCAGGCTCCGGACAGATTATTGGACTCACAGCATTCAAGTTATAGGAGTAGCATTAAGCCATTCGGCCCATCGGGTCTACTCCGCCATTCAATCATGACTGATCTCTGCCTCCTAATCCCGTTTTCCTGCCTTCTTCCCATAACCCTTCACCCCAGTTCTAATCAAGAACTTGTTTATCCCTGCGATAAAAAATATCCACTAACTTGGCCTCCACAGCCCTCTGTGGCAATGAGTTCCACAGATTAACTACTCTCTGACTAAAGAAATTCCTCCTCACCTACTCTCTAAAAGAGCACCCTTTAATTCAGAGGCTATGACCTCTGGTCCGAGACTCTCCCATCATCCTCTCCACATCCACTCTATCTATGCCTTTCATTATCCTGTAAGTTTCAACAGGGTCCCCACTCAACTGTCTAAACTCCAGAGAGTACAGGCTGTCAAAACGCTCAGCATTTCAAGATGTACCAACTGGCCCATTGCAGACTAATGGCAAGTAAGTGCCAAGTGACACACTAGAGCTTGATGCCGCGAACACCACGGCTCTGTGGGGGAGGGCCACAGTCTAGGCCAACTGGTATGTCAACTGTTAAAGACAGGTGCCAACACTACCAACTACATTAGTGAACATACAGACATCAAGAATACTTTTAATGGGCTTTGCTGAAGATACACACAAAATGCTGGAGTAACACAGGCATGCATGTTTTTTTTCACATGCTTGTGTCTAGTTAACTGTATTGTATATAGTTTTATTTTGACTTTAGTCTTTGGAGAAAATGCCATCTGCAAAAGCTGCCTGGCTGGCTGAGCTCCATCAGCACTTTCGACTTTTTAAATAACAAAATTTAACGTGAGCATGTACAAAAAAATGCTCTAAAGTTAAAGGGCAAAACACAACTCAGGTCAGGCAGCATCTGTGTTGGGAATGGACTGACGAGATCTCAGGACAAGGGAAAGTGTAGAAACAAGGAGTTGCAGAAGCTGGTTTACAAAATAAGACTTGGAATAAATCAGCAGGTCAGAGAGCATGGCTGCAGAACATGGTAAGGGGTACAAGGAGTAAAAGAGGTAAACATGGCTATAAAAAGAAAGTAGCAACTGGATATCTTCACAGTGGATACTAAAGGACTCATCTCATCTCGCACATCACTTGTTTGCCCTTCTGCCCTCAGGAAAGCGTTACAGGTCCATCACAGCACACACCACAAGATTAACAAACAGTTTCTACCCCCCGCCCCAAGGCCATCACCACTCTGAACTCAACACACACACCCCCCACCGCCGATATTTTGTACTGCCACAACACTATACTGTGAAATATTGCACAATATGATGAGGTTTTTGTTATTTAATAATAATAATAAATTTTATTTATGGGCGCCTTTCAAGAGTCTCAAGGGCACCGTACAAAAATTTAGCAAGTAGAGGAAAAACATGTAAGCGGAATGAAATAAATAGATACATGACTAGTACACAAATTAAAGACAGAAATTCAGTTCAAAACACAATATGAGGCAATTCAAGCACAGATGAAAAGGGAGGGGGACGTGGGGCTAAGGATAGGCAGAGGTGAAGAGATGGGTCTTGAGGCGGGACTGGAAGATGGTGAGTGACACGGAATTGCGGTTTGGGGGAGGGAGTTCCAGAGCCTAGGAGCTGCCCTGGAGAAGGCTCTGTCCTCAAAACTGCGGAGGTTGGACTTGTGGATGGAGAGGAGACCGGCTGATGTGGATCCGAGGGACCGTGAGGGTTGGTAGGGGGAGAGGAGGTCAGTGAGATATGGGGGGGGGGCAGATGGTGGAGGGCTTAGTAGGTGAGGACCAGGATTTTGTAGGTGATCCGGTGGGGGATGGGAAGCCAGTGAAGTTGTTTGAGGACTGGAGTGATGTGATGCCAGGATTTGGTGTGGGTGATGAGTCGGGCGGCTGCGTTCTGGAATATTTATTATTACTTATGTTCTGGATATTTGTTATTACTTATCTGATATGTTGGAGCTTCGCTCGGGCAGTGCGCCTGAAATGTTGTTGTATGTATTTACAATGACAAAAGTGTATTATCATTGTATTATTATTATCATAATTATTATTGTTGTGAAAGTAGTCACACTGCGGCTGAGATTCAAGTTAGGCCGAGCATCAACCAAGTGGGCAATGGCGCAGCTACTCTCCACCCCTCCCTCCCAGCTCATGGGGCCACATGTGGGGGGTGGGGAACGAGTGCAAGCCAGGGGGTAAGACAGGGAGGTGGTGGGTGGGTGAGGGCCGTCTCTGTGGGCAGAGGGAACTGGGAATGGGGCCGTGAATCTCCCCTCACCTGGGGCAGCAAGAGGCCGATCTCCTCCACCTCCTTCACGGCCAGCAGCGCGTATCCGGCCGCATGTTCGAACAACACAACAGCACTGGGGGTGAGAGACGTGAGACCTGTCCTGCTAAATGGGGGTACAAGACCTACAGGGAGGGGGGGAGAAGAGAGAATGATTCGACCTAAAGCATATAATCTTTACAATAGTTACCAGTTGCAACTAACAAAGGTAGCCCTTTCTTGCTGGCTTAAGTCCTAAACCTCCAGTTTAAATTCCATTTGGGGGGAGGAACAGAAACCAAGAGACGGGGATCAGAGACGGCAAACACTTCCCTCCCACAAGACGCCATCCCCCTCTCCTCAACCAACCACCCCCCCCCCCCCCCCCCCCCCCTCCTCCCCTCCCCCTCCCGAGGGGAGTCCGGCCCCGCTGCCAGCGCCCTGTGGGACGGGGAGACGGCAAGTTCTCCCCCTTTACCCGGGGACAGGGACGGGAAGGGCCCTTCACAACCACGCGGACAAGCCTCGGGCCAACAACAGGCCGCTCGCAGCTCCAGCGCGATGGTCCCCGCGTGGTCGCCCGCGTCAGGTTCGCCCGCCCCGCCGTGCGGATAGATCCTCACCATCTCCTCCCTCCCGCCGCCGCCGCCGCCAAATGGCCGCAACACCGTGGCACAGCCTCTTATACCCGCCCCCACCCGGCAGCAACGCGCCGCCTCACTGGCTGCTGCACAGCGCCCAATCACAGCACCAAAGATACTGTGCAAGATCTTAGGGCTCTGCTCTAAGATCTTGCACAGTTTCACACACCAACACATACACTCTCTTACTTACACATACACACTTACTTACGTGTATATGTGAAAAGAAAGAGATTAGTTAAAACAAATGTAGGTCCCTTGCAGTCAGAAACAGGGGAGTTGATCATGGGGAACAAGGATATGGCGGACCAATTGAATAACTACTTTGGTTCCGTCTTCACTAAGGAAGACATAAATAATTTGCCGGAAATAGCAAGGGACCGCGGGTCAAAGGAGTTGGAGGAATTGGGTAAATGGAAGGGATTAAATAAATGCCCCCCCAGCTAAATCTCCCGAAAACAGGGTGTCACAACATCCCAGAGTACTTAAGGAAGTAGCTCCAGAAATAGTGGATGCATTAGTAATATCTTTCAAAACTCTTTAGATTCTGGAGGAGAGTTCCAGAGGATTGGCGGGTAGCAAACGTAACCCCACTTTTTAAGAAGGGAGGGAGAGAGAAAACGGGGAATTACAGACCAGTTAGCCTAAGATCGGTAGGGGGGAAACTGCTAGAGTCAGTTATTAAAGATGGGATAGCAGCACATTTGGAAAGTGGTGAAATCATTGGACAAAGTCAGCATGGATTTACGAAAGGTAAATCATGTCTGAGAATCTTATAGAATTTTTTCGAGATGTAACTAGTAGCGTGGATAGGGGAGAACCAGTTGACCTGGTCTTTTGACAAGGTACAAAATGCTAAATGGTCAGCTCGACATAGATTACAAGACCTACATCAAACCCAAACCAATTAGGAGCAGACGAGGGCATTCGATCCAATTTGAGATTCCAGCTAACAAGACAGATGTATACAGCAATTCGTTCTTCCCCCGCACAATTAAAGCATATAATAGTCTTCACCCTACAATAGTTACCAGTTGCAACTAAATGTAAGGTAGCCCTTTCTTCCCAAAAAACCCTTTCTGGCTTAAGTCCTAACTCCACCACCTCCAGTTTAAATTCCATTTGGAATATTTTGGAGGAACAAGAAACCAAGAGACGGGGATCAGAGACGGCAAACACTCCCCCACCCCTCCCTCCCACAACAACGGAATCCCCTCTCCCCCGATACATTACATAGCTTTGGCGTGGAATTGAGTACGGTCCCCAGGTCATCAGAGACGGTCAACCGCCCCCCCCCCCCCTCCCCTCCCCCTCCCATAGCTGTGGCGAGGGGAGTCCGGCCCCGCTGCCAGCGCCCTGGGGACGGGGAGACGGCAAGTTCTCCCCCTTTACCCGGGGACAGGACGGGAAGGGCCCGGAGCCACAACCACGCGGCCGGGCCCGAAGCCTCGGGCCAACAACAGGCCGCTCGCAGCTCCAACCGAGCCAGGCCTCTGTCGTCTATCATCCCCTCTCCACCCCGCCCCGTGCCCCGATGGTCGCCCGCGTCAGGTTCCGCCCGCCGTGCGGATAGATCCTCACCATCTCCTCCCTCCCGCCGCCGCCGCCAAATGGCCGCAACCACGTGGCGCAGCCTCTTATACCCGCCCCCACCCCGCAGCAACGCGCCGCCTCACTGGCTGCTGAACATCGCCCAATCACAGCACCAAAGATACTTTGCACCAAAGATCTTAGAGCAGAGCCTTAAGATCTTGCCTTAGAGCAGAGCCCTGAGATCTTGCACAGCACAGACACACACTTACTTAGTTTCACACACCAACACATACTCTCTTACTTACACATACACACTTACTTACACACACACTTACTTACAGACACACACGATTACTTACACTTACACACACATTTACCTACTTACACACAAATACAAACTTTCTCCCTTTTACCTTCCGCCCACAATATTTAATATGTAGTTTGTTTTGTTTTGCACAGTCCGTGAGCATTGCCACTTTTCATTTCACTGCACATCTCGTATGTATGTGACGAATAAACTTGATTTGACGTGCACATTTACTTACTTACACATACACACACATTTACACACACTTATTAACACACACACACACAAACACTTACTTACTTACACACACTTCTGCTTCTGCTTTTTTACTGCACAACCGCCCACAGCTGGGTTATCTATCTCCTGCAGGTCACGCTCACATGGGCACTGGTTGCAAAAGGTTTATTTTGATTTTTATGTGGGCAAGTTTGGTGAGATGATCCATGTCCAAGTTGTCAAGCTGTCACTTGAAGAATGACATAGAAACATACATAGAAAACAGGTGCAGGAGTAGGCCATTCGGCCCTTCGAGCCTGCACCGCCATTCAATATGATCATGGCTGATCATCCAACTCAGTATCCTGTACCAGCCTTCTCTCCATACCCCCTGAACCCTTTAGCCACATCTAACTCCCTCTTAAATATAGCCAATGAACTAGCCTCAACTACCTTCAGTGGTAGAGAATTCCAGAGATTCACCACTCTATATGTGAAAAATGTTTTTCTCATCTTGGTCCTAAAAGATTTCCCCCTTATCCTTAAACTGTGACCCCTTGTTCTGGACCTCCCCAACATCGGGAACAATCTTCCTGCATCTAGCGTATCCAACCCCTTAAGAATTTTGTAAGTTTTTATAAGATCCCCCCTCAATCTTCTAAATTCTAGCGAGTACAAGCCAAGTCTATCCAGTCTTTCTTCATATGAAAGTTCTGACATCCCAGGAATCAGTCTGGTGAACCTTCTCTGTACTCTCTCTATGGCAAGAATGTATTTGCTAAGATTTGGAGACCAAAACTGTACACAATACTCCAGTTGTGGTCTCACCAAGACCCTGTACAACTGCAGTAGAAACTCCCTGCTCCTATACTCAAACCCTTTTGCTATGAATGCTAACATATCATTTGCTTTCTTCACTGCCTGCTGCACCTGCATGCCTACTTTAAATGACTGGTGTACCATGACACCCAGGTCTCGGTGCATCTCCCTTTTTCCTAATCGGCCACCATTTAGATAATAGACTTTCCTGTTTTTGCCACCAAAGTGGATAACCTCACATTGATCCACATTATACTGCATCTGCCATGCATTTTCCCACTCACCCAGCCTATCCAAGTCACCTTGCAACCTCCTAGCATCTTCCTCACAGCTAACACTGCCCCCCAGCTTCATGTCATCCGCAAACTTGGAGATGTTGCATTCAATTCCCTCATCCAAATCATTAATATATTAATCATTAATAGCTGGGGTCCCAGCACTGAGCCTTGCGATACCCCACTAGTCACTGCCTGCCATTCTGAAAAGGACCCGTTTACTCCTACTATTTGCTTCCTGTTTGTCAACCAGTTCTCTATCCACATCAATACTGAACCCCCAATACCATGTGCTTTAAGTTTGTATACTAATCTCTTATGTGGGACCTTGTCAAAAGCCTTCTGAAAGTCCAGATATACCACATCCACTGGTTCTCCCCTATCCACGCTACTAGTTACATCCTCGAAAAATTCTATAAGATTCGTCAGACATGATTTACCTTTCGTAAATCCATGCTGACTTTGTCCAATGATTTCACCACTTTCCAAATGTGCTGCTATCCCATCTTTAATAACTGACTCTAGCAGTTTCCCCACTACCGATGTTAGACTAACTAGTCTGTAATTCCCCATTTTCTCTCTCCCTCCCTTTTTAAAAAGTGGGGTTACATTAGCTACCCTCCAGTTCTTAGGAACTACTCCAGAATCTAAAGAGTTTTGAAAAATTATCACTAATGCATCTACTATTTCTGGGGCTACTTCCTTAAGTACTCTGGGATGCTAGACAGATGATGTTTCAGGTCGAAGCCCTACTTATACATTTTGACAGTGACAAAACTGCTGGACACAGGCCGACTCTGTGTTCACTTGCTCTTGCACGGAGATGAAAAAGAGAAGTTTGGTTTTGTACTAATGGGTGGGTTGCAGGGGGCTGTAAGCGAGAGCTGGACTTTCTTCCAGATTCTCCTTCAAACTGTGTCTCCATGTTAGTGAAGATCAAACCAAGGAACTGATTGTGGACTTTGGAAGGGGTAGGATAGGGACCCACAATCCTGTTTATATCAACGGGACGATAGTGGAAAGGATCAAAAACTTCAAATTCCTGGACGTGCATATTTCTGAAGATCTCTTCTGGTCCGAGAACACCTGCAATTATAAAGAAGGCACATCAGCGCCTCTACTTCCTGAGAAAATTATGGAGTTGGTATGTCAAGGAGGACTCTCTCGAACTTCTACAGGTGCACAGTAGAGAACATACTGACTGGCTGCATCGTGGTCTGGTACGGCAACTTGAACATCCAGGAGCAGAAAAGACTGTAGAAAGTTGTGACCACTGCCCAGTCCATCACGAGCTCTGACCTCCCCATCGAAGGGATCTATCGCAGTCGCTGCCTCAAAAAGGCTGCCAACATCATGAAAGACCCACACCATCCTGGTCACACACTTATCTCTCTGTTGCCATCAGGAAGAAGGTACAGGAGCTTGAAATCTGTTACATGTCGGTTCAGGAACAGCTACAAACACAACATCAAATAAGCTCCGAACAATAACAGTCTATTTTACTATTGCATTTTATGTTATTTATTGTGTATATATGGTTTATGGTTATAGACACACTGAACGTTTATCTCCTGTTCTGTACCACATTTACAATATTCTGTTGTGCTGCAGCAAGCAAGAATGTCATTGTCCTATCTGGGACACATGACAATAAACTCTCTTGACCCTTGTTTCCCCCCGGGTCTACTTTCAGAGCAATCACTCCTAAATAAATGAAAGCAGTCCACTTTGGAACATATTACAATCAAACACTCTTGACTTTCTGGAAAATATATTTCAGAAGTTGAAATAGTTGATGTATTATTCCGATTTGTGTAATTCTTATTTTTTACATCCAAATTTTGACAGTGACAACACTGTTGATGCCATCTAGTCGGCTGTTTGATTATTTGGTCTTGGTTTGACCCGAAACATCATATGTCCATATTCCCCAGAAATCCTGCATGACCTGCTGAGTTACTCCAGCACTTAGTGTGTATCTTTGGTGTAAACCCTTCCTTCTTATCTCAACCTGTTGCCTGGCCTGCTCTTACTCCAGCACATTGTGTTTTCATTACAAAATTAGGTCATTTTATAATCCATCTTGAAGGGGGAAAGTTCTGGCTTTGTGTCTGGCGAGTGGCTTGCGGGATGGATGGGTGGGGGGAGTGGAGGTCTGTAAGCAGGAGCATTTTCATCTAGGTCCACCTTCTGACAATCACAATCACAATAATACTTTATTAGCCAAGTATGTTGTATGTTTTGCAACATATGAGGAATTTAATTTGCCAAGTCAGTCATACCAATAAAAAGCAACGGAACACACAAGACACATTTTAACATAAACATCCATCACAGAGACTCCACATTCCACTCTGTGATGGAAGGTGAAAAAAAAATTGATTTCTTCCCTTAGGTCTCCTGCGGTCGGGGGCCTTGAGTCTTCCGTTGACGGGATGATCTTGACTCCCATAGTCGGTAGCGGGCCCTCCATGTTGAGGCGATCTGCTCCTGCACTGTCAGGGATGTCAGCTCCCCTGCGCCGGACGATCGAACCTCGTGTCGGGGCTGGTCCAACCTTCCGCGACGTTGGAGTTCCCGACATCCACGGCCTCTCCCGAGACTGAGAGCTCCCGATGTAAAGACGGCAGGCCGTGGTTGGAGCGATATCAGGCAAGGGATCGACTCTGATGTAAGTCTACAGCTCGCAGTGGGCCCCAAGGTCAGTCCGAGGTGGCCTCCAGCTCCATCGATGGTAGGCCGGAGAATGCGATCCAAAAATTAATCGCATCTCCGGCAAGGTAAGACGCTGAAAAAAATGTTTTCCCTGACCCTTCCCTCTCTCCACACATAAAACAAGCCAGAGAACATTTACACAAACTTTTAACACATACTAAACATTAAAAAAAACAGACTGTTGGCGAGGCTGCCAATCGTACGGCGTCCCTCACCGTGTACGTGAAGGTCGTGTTTCCCCGCAGGTCCGCATTTGTGACAACAACTCCCAAAGAAATTAAAGCAGCGATTCTCCTTGTTGCCCCCCACGTGCCAGATAGACGGTGACATAATTACTGATACCAAGAAGTTACTCTGTTTACTTGGTCTTGCATAGAGGGATAAGGGAAAAGTTCTGGTGTAAGCAAGAGCTGCATTTTCACCATTGCCCACCTTCAGACTGTCTGTCTCCAGGTGAAGAGCTGAGGGTGAGAAAGGCCAGGAGGCCAGGATCAATGAAATTACCACCGACAGCACGCTGCTGGCATGTCCCATTGTTGGCTCGGGAAGGTGTGATCTCAAGACACAAACAATGTGGAGAACTTTGGAACTGGTAACACCAGAAAGAAGGGTGGGGGGAGGGGGGTAGAGGGGGAAGTGTACGTAGAAGTCACTTCTCCTTCTAAGCAGGAGTAACTATGACTCCCTGGTAGACAAAATTGCTGGAGAAACTCAGGAGGGAGAGTTGATCCCTCTGCAATTGGATCCTCGACTTCCACATTCACAGACCACAGTCTGTTCGTATTGGTGGAAGTGTGTCAGCCTCGATAACAATCAGCACGGGAGCACCTCAAGGCTGCGTGCTCAGCCCCCTGCTGTACTCACTCTATACCCATGACTGCGTAGCCAATCACAGTGCGAACTCCATCATCAAGTTCGCTGACGACACCACTGTTGTGGGGCGTATCACTGATGGGGATGAGTCAGATTATAGAAGAGAGATCGAGCAACTGTCCATATGGTGCCAGCACAATAACCTGGCCCTCAACACCAGCAAAACCAAGGAACTTATTGTGGACTTTGGAAGGAGTAGGAGGGTGACCCACAGCCCCATTTATATCAACGGGTCAATGGCTGAAAGGGTCAAGAGCTTCAAATTCCTGGGCGTGCACATCTCTGAAGATCTTTCCTGGTTCGAGAACACTAATGCAATTATCAAGAAAGCTCATCAGCGCCTCTACTTCCTGAGAAGATTACGGAGAGTTGGTTTGTCAAGAAAGACTCTCTCTAACTTCTACAGGTGCACAGTAGAGAGCATGCTGACCGGTTGCATCGTGACTTGGTTCAGCAATTTGAGCGCCCTGGAGAGGAAAAGACTACAAAAAGTAGTAAACACTGCCCAGTCCATCATCGACTCTGACCTTCTTTCCATCGAGGGGATTTATCGCAGTCGCTGCCTCAAAAAGGCTGGCAGTATCATCAAAGACCCACACCATCCTGGCCACACACTCATCTCCTTGCTACCTTCAGGTAGAAGGTACAGGAGCCTGAAGACTGCAACAACCAGATTCAGGAATAGCTACTTCCCCACAGCCATCAGGCTATTAAACCTGGCTCGGACAAAACTCTGATTATTAATAACCATTTTCTGTTATTTGCAGTTTATCAGTTTATTTATTCATGTGTGTATATATTTATATCATGGTATATGGACACACTTATCTGTTTGTAGTAAATGCCTACTATGTTCTGTGTGCTTAAGCAAAGCAAGAATTTCATTGTCCTGTACAGGAACTCACTTGAACTTGAACTTGATGGAAGAGGGGGAACAGAAGGAGGAATGGACGATGGTGACGTATAAGAAACAACAGAGGGTTCAGCCCAAAGAGCCGAGGCCGGAAAGGGCTGGTAAGTCCAAAAATAAATCCAAAAAAAGATCTCTCTCCGACAGAAGGCAGCAACCTCTCCTCGTCGGAGGATGAGGTGACTGTGAAGTCCCAACGACGCAGACCGAGGAAGAAAACAGGGGAGGAAAAGAGAAAGACCACGCTGATCATCCCCCAGGAGACCGAGAGCAGAGAAATGGCCGAGGGGCTCCAGCCCCTGGAGACTGGGATCATCGCAGCGGCCGATGGGGCCCAGCTCCAGGCGACTGGGAGCATTGCAGCGGCCAATTGGGCCCAGCTCCGGGAGACCGGGAGCATTGCAGCGGCCAATGGGGCCCAGCTCCAGGAGACCGGGAGCAGTGCAGAGGCCGATGGGCCTCAGCTCCGGGAGACCGGGAGCAGCGCAGAGGCCGATGGGTCCCAGCTCCGGGTTTCCAGGAGCAGTGAATCAGCCACCGTACCCCAGCTACAGGAGATGGAGGAAGCGGCGCACCCAGAAGGGGGTGAATGAGTAGGTCCCCCCAACGACACCTTGGGTTACGCCACAGGAAACCCACCTCGTCGAGGATGTCGGCACCGAGTTCCTGAGCCCAGGAAAGCTGAGGCAATTCACCAAAACAATGGGCATGAGGGGGCACGAGAATGGTCAGTGATTCTAAAAGACAATGGAGCTCAAACTGGCATCTTTCAATGTGCGCAGTGTGAAGAGCACTGCGCGATGTGTTAATGCCTTACAGTACCTGGCCAAGGTCAAGGCAGATGTGACTTTTCTCCAGGAGTGCGGGTTGCCACACCTCCGCTGTTATCAGAGGTGGTCGCGATGGTGGATGCACGGACTGTCACTGTCGGTGTGGTCGGGGGGCAATGACTGTCGCACTTCCGGCCTGGGGATCTTGCTGCGGGGAGGGAACTTCGCCATCAAGGAGGCTTTCGACAAGGTCCCACATAAAAGATTAGTATACAAACTTAAAGCACACGGTATTGGGGGTTCAGTATTGATGTGGATAGAGAACTGGCTGGCAAACAGGAAGCAAAGAGTAGGAGTAAACGGGTCCTTTTAACAATGGCAGGCAGTGACTAGTGGGGTACCGCAAGGCTCAGTGCTGGGACCCCAGCTATTTACAATATATATTAATGATCTGGATGAGGGAATTGAAGGCAATATCTCCAAGTTTGCGGATGACACTAAGCTGGGGGGCAGTGTTAGCTGTGAGGAGGATGCTAGGAGACTGCAAGGTGACTTGGATAGGCTGGGTGAGTGGGCAAATGTTTGGCAGATGCAGTATAATGTGGATAAATGTGAGGTTATCCATTTTGGTGGCAAAAAAACAGGAAAGCAGACTATTATCTAAATGGTGGCTAGACCTGGGTGTCATGGTACACCAGTCATTGAAAGTAGGCATGCAGGTGCAGCAGGCAGTGAAGAAAGCGAATGGTATGTTAGCTTTAATAGCTAAAGGATTTGAGTATAGGAGCAGGGAGGTTCTACTGCAGTTGTACAGGGTCTTGGTGAGACCACACCTGGAGTATTGCGTACAGTTTTGGTCTCCAAATCTGAGGAAGGACATTATTGCCATAGAGGGAGTGCAGAGAAGATTCACCAGACTGATTCCTGGGATGTCAGGACTGTCTTATGAAGAAAGACTGGATAGACTTGGTTTATACTCTCTAGAATTTAGGAGATTGAGAGGGGATCTTATAGAAACTTACAAAATTCTTAAGGGGTTGGACAGGCTAGATGCAGGAAGATTGCTCCCGATGTTGGGGAAGTCCAGGACAAGGAGTCACAGCTTAAGGATAAGGGGGAAATCCTTTAAAACCGAGATGAGAAGAACTTTTTTCACACAGAGAGTGGTGAATCTCTGGAACTCTCTGCCGCGGAGGATAGTCGAGGCCAGGTCATTGGCTATATTTAAGAGGGAGTTAGATGTGGCCCTTGTGGCTAAGGGGATCAGATGGTATGGAGAGAAGGCAGGTACGGGATACTGAGTTGGATGATCAGCCATGATCATATTGAATGGCGGTGCAGGCTCGAAGGGCCGAATGGCCTACTCCTGCACCTAATTTCTATGTTTCTATCACTGAGGTCAGGGAGGTGGTTGCGGGGCGTCTCCTCGTGGTGGATGCTATGTACCGTGGTTCTCCGCTCTGGCTGATAAATGTGTATGCCTCGCCCGTGCGGAGCGAGCAGCTGGCCGTTCTCCAGCAGCTCCCAGTGCTGTTGGCCACGTCCCGGCAGCTCGTTCTGGCCGGTGACTTCAACTGCATCATTGATGCGGCTGGACGATCCGGCAGTGCCGACAACAGACTGGACAGCACGTCCAAGTTCCTGATGGAAATGGTAAAAGACGCAAAGCTGCACGACGCCTTCAGCGACCCTGCAGGCGGGTCCCAGCCACGGTTCACCTGGTCGAGATCGGACGGTTCAGCCCGATCCCGGATAGACTTCGTCTTCACGATGAAGGCCGTCACGGTGAGACACACCGACCTCATGCCGGTGTTCTTCTCTGACCACTGCCTCCTTCAGGCTTCCTGTCACCTACTGGAGGACCAGAAGGCAGGCAGAGGGACGTGGAATTTAAACATAAAGCTGTTGACCCCAGAGAACATTGAGGAGCTAAAGAGGGACTACGCATGTTGGAGAACGGTGAAGTCCCTCTTTGACTCCCCGATACTCTGGTGGGAAGCAACCAAGGAGAACATTAAGATGTTCCTCATAGTTAAAGGGGTTCAGAGACAGAGTCAGAGGGAATTGTGCCAACTCCAGACAGATTTGCAACAACTGCTCCTACTGCAGTCGAGAGGGGTGGATGTGAGGGAGCAACTTAGAGAGGTGAAGGACCGGCAAGCTCGGCTCTTTACCTCTGAATCCTCCAAGATCATATGCCGATCCAGGGTCCGCCATGTGGAGCAGGATGAGACGTGCTCACGTTTCTACTTCCATAAGGTTCACAGGGGGAGCTCTGTGATGAACAGCCTTAGGGAGGAGGACTGCCTGATAGCATCCTCGCAGACGGACATGCTGAGGATCTGTAAATCCAGAACTCACCAACAAGCACCAAGACCTGGCTTGGCTGGGGGTGAGGGGAGCCCTCCCAGTCAAATCCTTCCTGCACCATCGGAACCTCACTACCAACACACGCTGCCCTTGGGACGGCTGCTATGGAGTTGGTTGCCCACCTCTTTGCAGTTTGGATTTGCAAAAAGAGTCTGGAGAGGTATGCAAGGGTCCCTGGAACGCTTTATCCCGAACAGCTCCGTCACAGAGGATTCTGAGATTTACAGACTGTTCCCAGGGACACATTCAGAGACTGACATCGAGTGCTGCTGTAAGGTCATCAACGGTGAAAGCAGCTCTTTGGTCTGCTCGAGCGTTGTTCACCACCTAGCAGAGCGAGATGTCCGCCAGGGAATGTTGCCGACTGGCCCGCTGCAGACTACAGGAGTACGTGCTGAGGGACTCACTGAAGCTCGGTGCAGCCAAGGCTCGGTGGGGGAGGGCCACAGTCTAGGGTCCTTCCACTGCAGGACATGGGGGCACGGTATGGTGGAGACGCCCCTCAAAATAAGGGAAGGTATCCCACGCCAGGGGGCCACAAGAGTGGCACGGGTGGGGGACAGATTTGTGTAATTCGAAAAATGTATAAACTGTATTGAACAATTTGTATAGCCTCCGAAAATGTCGGATTAAATTTTTTCACACGGTTCACGTATTGTATATATTTATTATTTGAATAAAGTGTATTTTGAATTTTTTTTAAAAAGGTTCTCCCAGGACGAGGCTATCACCCTTGCACTTCGGGTGTGCTGACGCTTGCGATGTCCTCAAATGCGGGATACTCGACTGCAAAATTTGTGGTAGTGGGGGACTGCGTTCGCGCTCTCCCCTGATTTACAAATGAAAAATAGAGTTAATGCACACAAACCTCATATATGCTGGAGGATCACTCGTGTTGCCGTGGCGTTGCCGCCTTACAGCGCCGGACACTCCGATTCCATTCGGGGGAACTGCAGCTGTGCAAGAAGCAAAGATCCTATAGACCACTCCTGCTAAATCTCATGGGCTGACGTGTAGTGCGCAACGGTGCGAAACGTCGGCCATTTCAGTAAACCTGAATCGACTTTAGTTATCCCTCTCACAGTGTAATCAGCGTTGCGGGGGAACAGTTTGTGTGTGTGATAAAGGGTTAGTTTCATAATTTATAATTCTGTTAATTCATAATTCTGTTTACTTTTATTAATATGTTAATATATTATAATTCTGTTAATTTTCTTTTTTTTAAATGTATTTTAAAACACCCCTTTTTAAATGGCTCTGGAGTTTAGAAGGATGAGAGGGATTTTTATTGAAACATATAAGATTGTTAAGGGTTTGGACACACTGGAGGCGGGAAACATGTTCCGATGTTGGGCGAGTCCAGAACCAGGGGCCACAATTTAAGAATAAGGGGTAAGCCATTTAGAACGGAGACGAGGAAACACTTTTTCTCACAGAGAGTTATGAGTCTGTGGAATTCTCTGCCTCAGAGGGCGGTGGAGGCAGGTTCCAGTTGCTCTAATCTTGGAATGTTCCTTAATCTTTTTGTGTCTATGGAACTGTTTTTCAACAATAAAATTTGTCTGGTCTTCCCAATAGCCAGAGAGTGGAATGAGATCTGTCTGTGATGGTGAGGTAATCTAAATGAGGTATTTGATTTGAGCAAGATTAATAAATGATGTATAACTTAAGGATGATTTTATTCAGCGACCATACACTTGATTAGATTGGGTAGGAAAAAACACACATACATGAATGTGATATAGATGTATATAATCTTATAACACATAGAAACATAAACATCAGAGAAGGGATATGGACTAAACGTGGGCAGGTGGAGCAAGAGTTACATAGAATATGGTGCAGGAGTAGGCCATTCAGCCCTTCGAACCTGCACCGCCATTCAATATGATCATGGCTGATCATCCAACTCAGTATCCTGTACCTGCCTTCTCTCCATACCTCCCGATTCCTTTAGCCACAAGGGCCACATTTAACTCCCTCTTAAATATAGCCAATGAACTGGCCTCAACTACCTTCTGTGGCAGAGAATTCCAGAGATTCACCACTCTCTGTGTGAAAAATGTTTTTCTCATCTCGGTCCTAAAAGATTTCCCCCTTATCCTTAAACTGTGACCCCTTGTTCTGGACTTCCCTAACATCGGAAACAATCTTCCTGCATCTAGCCTGTCCAACCCCTTAAGAATTTTGTAAGTTTCTATAAGATCCCCCTCAATCTTCTAAATTCTAGCGAGTACAAACCAAGTCTTTCCAGTCTTTCCTCATATGAAAGTCCTGACATCCCAGGCGTCAGTCTGGTGTACCTTCTCTGTACTCCCTCTATGGCAAGAATTTCCTCAGATTACGAGACCCAAAACTGTACGGAGAGGAGAGGGGAGGAGGAGAGAGAGAGGGAGGAGGGAGGGAGGAGAGGAGAGGAGAGGAATGTGGAGAGAGGGGGAGAGAAAGATGTGGAGACCGTGGAGAGAGAGAGAGAGAGAGGGGAGAGGGAGAGGAGGAGAGGAGAGGAGAGGGGGAGAGGGGGGGGGGGAGAGAGAGGAGAGAGAGAGAGAGAGGGAGAGGAGAGGAGGAGAGGAGAGAGAGGAGGAGGAGAGAGGAGAGGGGGAGAGGGGGAGAGAGGGGAGAGGGGAGAGGAGAGAGGGAGAGAGGAGAGAGAGGAGAGGGGAGGGGGAGAGGAGAGGGGAGAGAGGAGAGGGAAGAGAGGGGAGAGGGGAAAGGGAGGGGAGAGGGAAGAGAGGGGAAGGGGGAGAGGAGGGGGGAGAGGGGGGAGAGGAGGAGGAGAGGGAGAGGAGAGAGAGGAGGAGGAGAGAGGGAGGAGAGAGGGAGATGAGAGAGAGGGAGAGAGAGAGAGAGAGAGGAGGGGAGAGAGGGAGGAAACAAAGGGGGAGGGAGGGGAGAGAGAGAGAGGAGGAGGGGAGGGAGGAGGAGAGAGGAGAGAGGAGAGGGAGAGAGAGGAGAGGAGAGGAGAGAGAGGGGAGGGAGGGGAGGGGGGGAGAGGAGGGGAGGAGAGAGGAGAGGAGAGGGAGAGGAGGAGGAGAGGAGAGGAGAGAGAGGGGGAGGAGAGGGAGGAGAGGGAGAGGAGAGGAGAGGGAGGAGAGAGGGGGGGAGGAGAGGGAGAGAGGAGAGGAGGAGGAGAGGAGGAGAGGGGGGGGAGGGAGAGGAGAGGAGGAGGAGGAGAGGAGGGGAGAGGAGAGAGGAGGGGAGGGGAGAGGAGGGGAGGAGGGAGGAGAGGGGGGGGAGGAGAGAGGGGGGGAGGGGAGAGGGAGGGGAGAGGAGGAGGAGAGGGGAGGAGAGGAGAGGGAAAGAGAGGGGAGGAGAGGAGGAGGGAGGAGAGGAGAGGAGGAGGGAGGGAGAGGGAGGGGAGAGGAGGGAGAGGAGAGAGGGGAGAGAGAGAGAGGGAGGAGAGGAGGAGGAGAGGAGAGAGGGAGGGGGGGAGAGGGAGGAGAGAGAGAGGAGAGGGAGGGGGGAGAGAGGAGAGGGGAGTAGGGAGAGAAGGAGCGGAGAGAAGAGGGGAGGAGAGGAGAGGGCAGGAGTGAGGAGGAGAGGGGGGGGGAGGAGAAGAGAGAAAGGAGGGGAGGTGAGGAGAGGGAGGAGGAGAGAGGAGAGGAGAGGAGAGAGAGGGGAGGGGAGGGGAGGGGAGAGGAGAGGAGAGGGGAGAGAGGGGGAGAGAGGGGAGAGGGGGGGAGAGGAGAGGAGGGAGGGGGGGAGGGGGGGGGAGGAGAGAGGGGGGGAGAGGAGGGGAGAGGAGAGGGAGAGGGAGAGGGAGAGGGGGAGAGGAGAGGAGAGGGGGAGAGAGGGAGGAGGGTGGGGGAGGAGAGGGGAGGAGCAGGGGAGAGGAGGGGAGGAGGGAGAGAGGGGGAGGGAGAGGGAGAGAGGAGAGGGGAGGGGGAGAGGGGGAGAGGGGAGAGGGAGGGGAGGGGAGAGGGGGGAGAGAGAGGCGGAAGAGAGGGGAGGAGAGGAGAGGGGGAGAGAGGGAAGGATGGTGAGAGGAAGAGAGGAGAGAGCGAGTAGAGAAAAAGGGTGGAGAGAGAGGGGGAGTGCGGAGAGACGGGTAGAGAGAGAGAGAGAGAGAGGGGAGGAGGGGGAGAGAGAGGAGGGAGGAGGGAGAGGAGGAGAGAGGAGAAGGGGGAGAGAGGAGGGAGAGGAGAGGGAGGAGGGGGGGAAGGAGAGAGGGGGGGAGAGGGGAGAGAGGAGAGGAGAGAGGAGGGAGGAGGAGAGAGGGGGGAGGGGGAGGAGAGGAGGGAGAGAGGAGGAGGGAGAGAGAGGGGGAGGGGGAGAGAGGGGAGGGAGGGGAGGGAGAGGAGAGGAGAGGGGAGGGGGGGGAGAGAGAGGGGAGAGGAGGGGGAGAGAGAGATGAAAGGGGGGGGGGGGGGGGGGAGAAAGGGGGAGGAGGAGAAAAAAAAAAACTATAGGGAGAGAAAGAGAGATGGGAAGAGGGGAAGAGGGGGGGGGGGGGAGAGGGGGAGAGAGAGAGAGAGGGAGGAGAGAGAGAGAGAGAGAGAGAGAGAGAGAGAGGGGGAGAGGGGAGGAGGGGGGAGAGAGGGGGGAGAGGGAGAGGGAGGAGAGAGGGGGGGGGAGGGAGGGAGGAGAGGAGAGGGGAGAGGGGGGGGGAGGAGAGAGAGGAGAGGGAGAGAGAGGGGAGGGAGAGGAGAGGAGAGGAGGAGAGAGAGAGGAGAGGGGGAGAGGAGAGGAGAGGGGGAGAGAGAGGGAGAGTGTGGGAGAGAGGAATAGAGAGGGAGAGGAGAGGGAGAGGGGGAGAGGGGAGGGGAGGAGAGGAGAGGGGGAGGGGGGGAGAGGGGGGGAGGGAAAGGGGAGGAGGCGAGGAGGGGTGGGTAGGGGGGGGGAAGAGGAGGAGAGGGGCAGGGAGGGCAGGGAGGGAATGAAATAGAGGGAGGGGAGGAGGGGAGAGGAGGAGAGGAGAGAGGAGAGGAGAGAGGAGGGGAGAGGAGAGAGAGGAGAGAGGAGAGGGGGGAGGAGAGGGGAGGAGAGAGGAGGGGGAGGAGGGGAGAGAGGAGAGGGAGGAGAGAGAGGGGGGAGAGAGGGGAGAGAGAGGAGAGGGAGGGAGAGAGGGAGAGAGAGGGGAGGAGAGGAGAGGAGGAGAGAGGAGAGAGAGGGGAGGGAGGAGAGGAGGGGAGGGGAGAGAGGAGGGAGGAGAGAGGAGGAGGGAGGGGGAGAGAGGAGGAGGGAGGAGGAGAGGGAGGGAGGAGAGAGAGGAGGGGAGAGGAGAGAGAGAGGGGAGAGGAGGGAGAGGGAGAGGAGAGGAGGAGAGAGGGGGAGAGGAAAGAGGAAGAAGGGGAGAGGAAGAGAAGGAGAGGTGGAGGGTGTGGGGAGAGGGAGAGGAGAGGAGGAGGAGGGGAGAGAGGGAGGGGGAGGAGAGGGAGGGAGAGGAGAGAGAGGGGGGAGGGGGGAGGGAGGAGAGGAGAGGAGAGAGAGGAGGAGAGGGAGGAGAGAGAGGAGAGAGAGAGAGGAGAGGGAGAGGAGGAGAGGAGAGGAGAGGAGAGGAGAGAGGGAGGAGAGAGGGTCGGAGGAGGGGGGGAGAGAGGAGAGAGGAGAGGAGAGGGGGGGGAGAGAGAGGGGGGAGGGGGAGGGAGGGGGGAGAGGGGGAGGGGGGGGGGGGGGAGAGAGAAAGAGAGAGGGGAGAGAGAGAGAGAGAGAGGGAGGAGGGGAGAGAGAGGAGAGGAGGGGGGAGAGGGAGGGGAGGAGGAGAGGAGGAGAGAGGAGAGAGAGAGAGGGAGGGAGAGAGAGGGGAGAGGAGGGAGAGAGGAGGGGAGGGAGAGGAGAGGAGAGAGGAGAGGAGAGGAGGGAGAGGGGAGGGAGGGGGAGAAGAGGAGGGAGAGAGAGAGGGGGAGAGGAGGAGAGAGAGGAGAGAGGGGAGGGAGAGGGGAGAGGGGAGGGGGGAGAGGAGAGGAGAGGAGAGAGAGAGAGGAGGGGGAGACAGAGGAGGGGGAGAGAGAGGAGGGGGAGGAGAGAGGAGAGGGTAGAGAAATGAGGGGGAGAGATTTCTGCAGTACAGACAGGAAAGAGTGAACATGTCAACATTGTATAAAATGAGAAAAAAAAGTAAAAGGTCAATAAATGAGGAGGAGGGAGAGGAGGGAGAGAGGAGAGGAGAGGGGAGGGAGAGAGGAGAGGAGAGGGGTGAGGAGAGGAGGAGGAGAGGAAAGAGGGAGGGGAGGGAGGGGGAGAGAGGGTAGTGAGGGAGAGAGAGAGGAGGGGAGAGAGAGAGAGTGGGGGAGGGGAGAGAGGGGGGGGGGGAGAGCGAGGGAGAGGGGAGAGAGAGAGGAGAGGAGAGGAGAGGGGGAGAGGGAGAGGAGAGAGAGGAGAGGGGAGGAGAGGAGGAGGGGAGGGGAGGGAGAGAGGAGAGGAGAGAGAGGAGAGGGGGAGAGGGGAGAGAGAGGGGAGAGGGAGGAGGAGGAGGGGGAGAGGAGGGGGAGGAGGGAGGGAGAGGAGAGGAGAGGGAGGGGGGGGAGAGGGAGGAGGGAGGAGAGGAGAGAGGAGAGAGAGAGGAGGAGAGGACATTTTAAACCCAAATTAAGGGTACTCACAGTGCTGTAGACATGTGTCAGTGCCATTCAAAGCTCTGATTGAGGCACACCACTTGCAGAGACTGATTGAGGCACATCACTAGCAGAGACTGATTGCGGCAACCCACTTCCTGGTTTTATAGTCTCTCCCCCTCCCTCCAGCAGGGGCAGCAGAGAGAATGGGGAATGTTGTAAAAACATTAATATCTCTGTCAATTTTTCATCGAAGGGAAAAATCCTCGGCACACATGCGGCGGAGTGGGGCTCTGAGCGAGGTGGCCATAAATGACGGCCATAGGTGGCGGCGTTCTCTCGGAAGCCGCAGCACAGAAAGCCAAAACCGGTCAAGAACAGAGTTTAATAATATAGATATTATATTTTATATAATATCAGAGATAATATATACATATTTTATATATCAATAAATATATGATATATTTATATAATATTACTCTCCCTATCCCCCCCCCTCCTCCCCCTCTCCCTCTCTCCCCTCACCTCCTCCCCCTCTCCTCTCCCCCCTCTCTCCCCAACCCTCTCTCTCTCTCTCCCCCTCCTCCCCTCCATTAGTGTGAGTGCAGGGGGGGGGGGTAGTTAGTGTGTGATGCATGCATGCCGGCTCCCCTCCCACAACCGCACGTTGGGGGTACAGACCCAATGGGTCTGCACTTGGTCTAGTATAGATTATAAATATTATTTCGAACTCAAGGCCCAGACAAGGGACAACATTACATAAAAATACATTGCAAACCTCCCCGCAACTACCCAGATGTCCCAGCCGTGTTGATCCGGGCCAGACTCCCCACACGCTGTGGAAGGAACATAGGCATCTTTTTGCTTTTTATTGTAATTTTTTGATCTTTTCAAATGTGAATATCTCATAACGACACATTAGCAGTATATTGCACCAACCCACTAAATTTCAATTAATTCAAAATCGAATTAGGGGCGATGATGGAGGGCGTGGGGGGGCGATGATGGAGGTGGGTGGGGCGATGATGGTGGGGGGTGGGGGCGATGATGGCGGGGGGTGGGCGGGGCAATGATAGAGGGAGTGGGGACGATGATGAAGGTGGGGGGGGCGTGATGGAGGGGGTGGGGGCGATGGAGGTGGATGGAGGGGGGGGCGATGATGATGGAGGGGGTGAGGGCGATGTGGAGGGAGGTGGGGCGATGATGGAGCGGGTGGGGGCGATGGAGGGAGTGGCAGGGACGAGTGGGGAGGGAAGTGGTGGGGTGGTGATGGAGGGTGGATTGGGAGGTGATTGATCTGGGTGTCTGGTCTAGGTGGGAGGGGGGGTGTATGGTCGGGGGGGGGGGTGGAGTGGCAGTAATCAAGGGGGAGGGGGCAGTGGTGTCTGGTTGGGAGGAGGGGGGGGTGTCTGGTCTAGGGGGGGGGGGTGTATGGTCTGGGGGGAGCGGGGGCTGTCTGGTCTGGGGGAGAGGGGGGTCTGGTCTGGTCTGGGGGGGCGTCGGGTGGTCGCCAAACCCAGGGCGATGCCTCACCTGCCGGCAGGCGGTGTCCGGGCCCGGAGGGACACTGCGCTTCGCCCCGAGGGTCGGGAGCGGCCGCCATCAGCGCAGTGAGGAGGAGGAGGCAGGCGCCGATGGCGATGATGATCCGGGCGCCGGGAGCGTCCATGGCAGCGCCGGGTGGGGTGCGCGCGCAGCCCAACCGCCAGCGCGATTCAAACGGCGACGGCTCGGCCTCGCGCTCCCCGTCCCGCCGCGCGCACGCGCAGTGGTCCCCGCGCGCTGAGCCCCGCCTCCATTTATCCCGCCATCTTCGGTGCACAAAATGGACGGGTTGCAGGCGGGGGGACCTGTATTGTGGCCGGCAGCTTTGCCACTGTTACACGGGTGGATTTTAAATAGATAGTTGGGTGAGAAACTGGAAATACAAGGATGGAGTTAAAGGGAAAGAGAATTTAGGAAAAGTTGAGAAAGACACCAGAATTAACGGGGCAGAAAGCTCACGAAGGGACAGGAGAGAATGGCCAAGTGAAACAGGAATCGATGTGAAAGGTGAGGTGAATAATGGATTAAAAGTATTATATATGAATGCACGAAGTTAGGGAATAAAGTCAGGGCTGCCAACATTGGGGGTGAGAGTTGGGAGTGAGAAATTGCGTGAGACCAAGTCCGAGGGAGCCAAACGACGGGGGGGGGGGGGGGGGGGGGGGGGCAGTATGGTGGATTGCACAATTCCAAGTCCCCCCTCATTGGAATTGTGCAATATGGTGCATACTGCAGCGAGTCTTTTAACTAACACTGGAATACAATATATATGCTTTAAATTGGCTTTGGAGCGTTTTTGAAAGGGGGAGGCTGTGCGATCACTGACCACTGGCCTTGGGGATACCCGGTGAGGGAGTGGAGCAACTGAGTGGGGAGAGGGTGTGGAAGAAGGGTGTCTCCCCTCCCACGGTAGGAACTTTTTGAAATTTGATGTATTAAAATCATGTTTTAGTGCACTGCAGAAATATGATTTCAATGTTTTTTGTATGAAGCATTTTTAAAAGGGAACTTTTTAAGGGGTAACTTTATCCACACAAAGGCTGATGGGTGTATGGAACAAGCTGCCAGAGGAGGTAGTTGAGGCAGGGAACATCCCAACATTTAAGAAAAAGTTAGACTGATACATGGATAGGACAGGTTTGGAGGTATGGACCAAAAGCAGGTAGCGTAGCTGGGACATGTTGGCGGGTGTGGGCAAGTTGCGCCGAAGGGCCTGTTTTCACACTGTATCACTCTATGACTACATTATACTTCCACCATGCATGAATGCTTCAAAATCAAGTGATCGAGTTTTATTGCCATATAGGGGGGTTGCACGTAAAGTCACTGGGTTATAGGGTTCGACGCACGGAGCCACTAAATCCAACTGGAAGACATCGTCACTTCCGGTATATGTTATTAATGCTAGAAACGCGTACTTTCCTACCTGTTAAAAACCGCCAAAATGTTGAATTTTTGCGCTGAAAAAAATTGTGGGTGTCGGGGTAAGTGTGAGAGACATGTACCCAACTTCAGAATTCCAAACGTGAAGCGAAATGAAGGTATAGAGAAGCGAGAACTGAAGGGACTACAGCAGCTAAAGTGCTTGGTAAACATTGAAAATATTGGGAATTATTGCGTTTGCTCACTGCATTTCATCAACAGTAAGGCATTATTTGTGTTTTTTCTTGATTCCTTTGGTATCTAAAAATTCTCAGAAGTGATAAATCTGGCAGGAATAGGCCATTCGGCCCTTTGAGCCATCACCGGCATTCAATGTGATCATGGCTGATCATCCACAATCAGTACCCTGCCTTCCCCCCATATCCCTTGACTCCGCTATCTTTAAGAGCTCTATCTAACTCTCTCTTGAAAGCATCCAGAGAACCAGCCTCCACTACCCTCTGAAGCCGAGAATTCCACAGACTCACAACTCAATGTGTGAAAAAGTATTTCCTCATCTCTGTTCTAAATGGCTTACCCCTTGTTTTTAAACTGTGGCCCCTGGTTCTGGACTCCCCCAACATCGGGAACATGTTTCCTGCCTCTAGCGTGTCCAAACCCTTAATAATCTTATATGTTTCAATAAGAATACCCTCACATCCTTCTAAACTCCAGAGTGTACAAGCCCAGCTGCTGCATTATATCAACATATGGCAGTCCCGCCATCCCGGGAATTAACCTTGTGAACCTGCACTACATTCCCTCAAATTTAGAGACCAAAATGCACACAATACTCCGGGTGTGGTCTCACTAGGGCCCTTTTTTACTCTTTACTCCTATACTCAACTCCTCTTGTTATGAAGGCCAACATGCCATTCGCTTTCTTCACTGCCTGCTGTACCTGCATGCTTATTTCAGTGACTGATGAACAAGGACCCTCAGATCCTGTTGTACTTCCTCTTTTCCCAACTTGACACCATTTAGATAATAATCGGCCTTCCTGTTTTTGCCACCAAAGTAGATAACCTCACATTTATCCACAATAAATTGCATTCAGATTCAGATTCAATTTTAATTGTCATTGTCAGTGTACAGTACAGAGACAACGAAATGCATTTAGCATCTCCCTGGAAGAGCGACATAGCACATGATTTGAATAAATAATAATAAGTGTCCAGGGGGGGGGGGGTGGTGATTGGCAGTCACCGAGGTATGTTGTTGAGTAGAGTGACAGCTGCCGGGAAGAAGCTGTTCCCCGACCTGCTGGTTCGGCAACGGAGAGACCTGTAGCGCCTCCCGGATGGTAGGAGGGTAATCAGTCCATGGTTGGGGTGAGAGCAGTCCTTGGCGATGCTGAGCGCCCTCCGCAGACAACGCTTGCTTTGGACAGACTCAATGGAGGGGAGCGAGGAACCGGTGATGCGTTGGGCAATTTTCACCACCCTCTGCAATGCCTTCCGGTCGGAGACAGAGCAGTTGCCATACCATACTGTGATGCAGTTGGTAAGGATGCTCTCGATGGTGCAGTGGTAGAAGTTCACCAGGATCTGAGGAGACAGATGGACCTTCTTCAGTCTCCTCAGGAAGAAGAGCATCTGCCATGCACCTGACCACTCACCCAACCTGTCCAAGTCATCCTGCATCCTCATAGCATTCTCCTCACAGTTCACACTGCCACCCAACTTTGTGTCATCTGCAAATTTGCTAATGTTACTTTTAATCCCTTCGTCTAAATCATTACTATATATTGTAAATAGCTGCGGTCCCACCACCGAGCCTTGCGGTACACCACTAGTCACAGCCTGCCATTCTGAAAGGGACCCGTTAATTCCTACTCTTTGTTTCCTGTCTGCCAACCAATTTTCTATCCATGTCAGCACTCTACCCCCAATACCATGTGCTCTAATTTTGCCCACTCTGAATGATTTTATTGCAGGTTTGAAAATCAGAAACATAACCCTGGTACCCCCTCCCCAACCAACACAGACAGACCCCAGTCTGCATAAAATGGACCCTGCACCCTCTCCTTCCCATTCACTACTTCGCACCTACTTATGGCAAGACTCCAGTATGAAAAGACTGGACCATTTCCCACCCCAACCAACAATTCACACCCACTCACAGCCTGACCTCAGCCTGCAAAGACCGGGCCCTTCTATACCCACCCCCCTTCAATCACCACTTCACACCCAATTACCCACACTCTCCTTGCTGAACAACATCACTTCATCAACAATAAAAATAGAGGAGGCAGAGAGGCTTTTCACGTCAGCAAAGCCGGAAATCTCCAGGACCTGACAATATTTCCCCCTCTACCCTCAAGCTCTGTGCCAAACAACTGGCACTGGTCTATACAGACATTTTTAACCAGTCCCTGCAAACAAGTACTGCCCTGCCTGCTTCAAAGTCTCCACAATTGTCCCTGTATGCAAAAAAACAAGGATTACTTGACTTAATGACTACAGGCTTGTCGCACTGACCTCTGTAGTCATGACGACACTTGAAAGGCTTGTGCTGGCCAAGCTGAAAAATATCACGATCCTCCTGCTGGATCCTCTACAGTTTGCATATCGGGCCAACAGATCTGTGGATGACGCAGTCAACCTGGGCCTGATCTTCATCCTACAGCACCTAGACTGCCAGGGGAACTATGCGGGGATCCTGTTTGTTGATTTTAGCTCTGCATTCAACACCATTGTGCCAGAGCTACTACACTCCAAACTTTCCAAGTTGACTGTGCCTGAACCCCTCTTTTGGTGGATCACCAGCTTCCTGACAGACAGGAAGCATGTGAGGCTGGGAAAGCACATCTTGGACTCGCAAACCTTCAGCATAGGAGCACCACAAGGCTAACTCTCCCCTCTCCTCTACTCTCTCTACACCAATGACTGCACCTCCACAGACACCTCTGTCAAGCTTCTCAAGTTTCTCAACCCTGATTGGACTGATCCAGGATGGGGAGGAATCTGCCTACAGATAGGAAGTGTCACAGCTGGCGTCCAAATGGAATGCAAACGTCCCCGGGTGTTGTACCTCTTGTGAACAGGTTCACCCACTTAGAAGCTGTCGGGACAGAAGACGTTGTAGTGGCCATTTGGCCTGTTTTGCATGTCATTGTGGATGGCATATGCCTTTAAATTTTGGACTGCCCGTTATATTGTGGGTGGGATTTATGACGTGTTTTTGGGCGTGTTTGGAGCTTAGATGCTTGCGCAGAAGTTTAGTTTTTAGATTAGTTTGTAGAGCCATGGGGAAGGGTAACCCTTCTACCATGTAAGAGCCACATGTAAGATCATGTAAGAACCTGTAAGAACATGCAGATCTTCCCAGTGTTATGGAGACACGAGGAGTTTACTAATGTCTAAAGCAATAAGCTGGAGCGAAGAAGATTGCAGTAATGAGTCCGAAGAAGTTTGGATGTAAGTTTTCTATCACCAATAAAGCATTTATTCATCAAAAGACTGTGTTTGAAGTCATATCTGAGAAGAAGCTCTGAAGGTCTGTGAGTGAGCTTGCATGTGTTTAGAAAACACCCCCTTCAACCATGCTCATCCAAATAGCGGCTAGGGTGCTAATTACCTGAAAGATATGAAAATCTGCCGCTAGAGACGTTATTACACTGAGCGGCGGACTGGTTTGCGAAGCAAAAATGGCTGCTGAGCCAAAACCAAAGAAGCCAACGTCAGGCAACACCATTGTAGTGGGAGACTCCATTGTGAGAGGTACGGACAGGGGTTTCTGCGGCAACAGATGGGATTCGAGGATGGTGTGCTGCCTTCCTGGTGCCAGGTTCCAGGATGTCACGGACAGAGTGCAGAAAATCCTCGAGGGCGAAGGTGAACAGCCGGTAGTGATAGTGCATGTCGGCACAAATGATGTCGGTAAGAAGGGGAAGAATATTCTGCAGCGTGACTTTAGAGAGGTCGGAAAAATGCTGAAAAGCAGGACCTCCAGGGTTGTTATCTCTGGTTTGCTTCCAGTTCCTTGTGCTGGCGAGAGCAGGAACAGGAAGATACGGGACCTGAATGTGTGGGTGAAGAACTGGTACACGGGGCAAGGATTTAGATTCTTAGATCACTGGGGTCTGTTTTGGAGTAAGGGGGAACTGTACAAAAGGGACGGATTGCATCTTAACAGGTGGGGGAACCAGCATTCTGGCAGGCAGGTTTGCCACTGCTACACAGGTGGTTTGAAACTGAATAAGGGGGGTGGGGTGTCAAATGGGATAGTCGAGGATGGAGTTAAAGGGAAAGGGTTTCTTAAATGTGTGAGCAGAGAGACAGAGGGCTGTAAAATGAGGGTAGAAGCAATAGGTAGCAAGGTGAAAAGTAAAAGTAGCCGGCAGACAAATTCAGGACAAAAATCAAAAAGGGCCACTTTTCAACATAATTGTATAAGGGGTAAGAGTGTTGTAAAAACAAGCCTGAAGGCTTTGTGTCTCAATGCAAGGAGCATTCGTAATAAGGTGGATGAGTTGAATGTGCAGATAACTATTAATGACTGTGATATAGTTGGGATCACGGATACATGGCTGCAGGGTGACCAAGGCTGGGAGCTGAACATCCAGGGATATTCAATATTCAGGAGGGATAGACAGAAAGGGAAAGGAGGTGGGGTACCGTTGCTGGTTAGAGAGCAGATTAACGCAATAGAAAGGAAGGACATTAGCTTTGAGGATGTGGAATCGATATGGGTAGAGCTGCGAAACACTAAGGGACAGAAAACACTAGTGGGAGTTGTGTACAGGCCACCTAACAGTAGTAGACAGGAAATTAGAAATGCGCGCATCAAAGGTAAAACAGTTATAATGGGTGACTTCAACCTACATATAGATTGGGTGAATTAAATTGGCAGGGGTGCTGAGGAAGAGGATTTCTTGGAATGTATGCGGGATAGTTTTCTATACCAACATGTCGTGAAACCAACGAGAGAGCAGGCTATTCTAGAATGGGTATTGAGTAATGAGGAAGGGTTAGTTAGCAGTCTTGTTGTGCGTGGACCCTTGGGCAAGAGTGACCATAATATGGTTGAGTTCTTCATTAGTCACTGGAGAGTGACATAATTAATTCAGAAACAAGGGTTCTGAACTTAAAGAAAGGTAACTTTGAGGGTATGAGACATGAATTGGCCAAGATAGACTGGCAATTGATTCTTAAAAGGTTGATGGTGGATATACAATTGAAGGCATTTAAAGACTGCATGGATGAACTACAACAATTGCTCATCCCAGTTTGGCAAAAGAATAAATCGGGAAAGGTAGTGCATCCGTGGATAAGAAAGGACATCGGGGATAGTATCAAAACAAAAGATGAGTCCAGCAGAGGAGGACAAAGGGCTTAATTAGGAATGGGAAAATGGATTATGAAAGACAATGGCAGGGAACATAAAAACTGACTGTTGATAGAGAAACACGCTGTGGCAGAGAGTTCCAGAGATTCACACTCTCTGTGTGGAAAAGTTCTCTCATCTCGGTTTTCTAAAGGATTCCACTTATCATAAGCTGTGACCCCTTGTCATGACTTCCCCAACATCGGGAACAATCTTCCGCATCTGGCCCTGTCAACCTTAAGAATTTGTAAGTTTATATAAGATCCACTCTAAATCTCCTAAAATTAAGAGAGTATAAAAA